>NC_037683.1:94522968-94639355 GCF_003255815.1 Theropithecus gelada
TGACCCTGGAACGGGCCTGGGAAGTCAGGAGGACGCCTCCCATCACCAGGTGGGACCTGCTTCACCAGGTGCACCCACTTCATCAGGTAGCTGCAGTTTTTGCTGGGGACAAATAGACTCAGGGAAAAGAAATCTAAGAACGATTCAGAATACCTTTTCTTTTAAATTGAAAGCAATATTTTCTCGATTCTGTTTTCTTAAGTATCTCAGGCTGGGCTGACATACCTGTTTCTCTCACATTTGAACCATCTAGTGACCTTCTCCCCGCAAAAAGGGAAAAAATTATCAAAATACACCTTTGGTTCTATAAACTGAGGTGGGCTTTACCAGTGAAATCTGGTTCCCGATGCTTTCTTGAAGCTAACATTTTATCCGTTTTCTGTTTCTAGTCACCACCACCACCCGCCACCCCGGAAAAAAACGAAAAAATAAAAATTTCTCTTACATGGAGAAACCTATTTATCACAATGATAGTCAGCTAGCTAAGAAAAAGCATACTCCTTTCCTCACATATTAAAGAAACAAATATTTGTAGAAATGTTACTCTGGTTGCTGTGATGAAGGGGCTGGCTGCAGTCAAGAGCACCAAAGCTGTCAGATAGAAAATATCTGCTGTGTTCCTGAAACCAGGAGCTGACCCTTGGTTCTAATGGAGTAGTTACGAGCCATGATGACAAGACAGGAACACAAGACAGGCAAGTTGGAGATCAGCATAAGAAGGGTTAACGAGACACCCTTCACCGTATTGCAGGGAGTTGCATCTGCAAAACCCTCAACCTTTGCCAGTTTTATTTGCATCTCGGAGAGAGGCTCCCTGTTATGAGGAAGTCTGCCCCTAAGACCTTTTACTTGGCCTTTCTCTGTTAATTCCAACAATAGGCAATAAGACTTGCCACCAAGAGGTGGCCAGAGGTGGAACGGCCAGGTAGAAATTTCATTTCCAACCAAGGGAACGTTTCAATTTCTAGGAAATCAATTGAGCTTCTATTAAAAACAATGACACATCTATGCGCTTCTGCAAATAGGCTGCTTCCTGTTGGAAGGCAGAAAGCTGCCCTCCCCTGAGCCTCCAGATGAGCTCTGATTTATCCCTCCTGCACCAAGAATCATGTGAGCTGAAAGGTCAGGCAGTTAAAGATTTATGCTTTGTTTTATGAGATTGCTCAGAGAGAGACTCTTTTCCCTCTCTTGTTTATTTTTTATCCTCCCCCAGCCTGTCGTCCATTTTTCTGCCGAAGCTAGACCATAGAAAAGGAAATGGGAAAATGTCCTGCAATATGAGCCCAGGAGCTTGCCGTCTCTCCAGATGGCAGGCTGTGTCGAACCAATGAGGGCAACCCCTGTGGCCAGCCACCACAACCCACCCAGAGAGGGGCACATGCATCAGTGCGCCTTGTAAATCTTTTTTAACCTCACTTCTGGACTGGGATGTATTTGTTTTTCTAGGCAGATGGATCTGGCTCTCTCTGGGCCTTACTTACAAAATGATCTGTCACTGTCTACCCTAATAACCTACGGCAGTCTGTAATAAAGTCAGCTTGCCCAGTCTAGCAAGTGGACGCCATAGCTTGGATCATGTCAGGTCTTTCTGTTTATTAGATGTCTATCTTGGGCTACCCAGGCATTGATCATTTCTCAAGTATACACCCCTATCTCCCACCCCAGGACAGCCATCTGAGCAAGGCATTGTAGAGGACGAAGGTAATGTGTGTTTATTACCTGTTTGCTGGGTGTGATCTTTTATGTTTATTATTGACAAGGTAATATTTGGGGAAACAACTAGTCCAGAACCTGATAGGTGAGAATGAGTTAAAAATCTTAAGCGTGTATGCATTTTTAACCAATGTGTATCTTACCAATCTCATTTGCTTCTCCCAAACCTGTCTCTCTTTTCCTATTTAGTATAATCATGACCCTTTCAACAGAGCTGGAAACCAATCAGCATGTTTTGACTTTTCTCTGTTCCCCTTATATCAAGCCAGTCCCATTTCTTACTGATTGAGCCTGAAAAATCTCCATGCCTCACTGCAGCCCTCCATCCTGTCTCCTGGGCTTACTGTGATAACCTCAGAACTGTCTTCCCTGCCAGTCTATATGCCTCCTCTGTAGTCTATTGATCTCAACACAGCATCCTGATTCAGAAATCATCAACGCCTAATCTTTTATTCAATGTAAAGTCCCAAATCCTTACAGTAGCATCCCCTTCACTGGCTAGACTCATTTGCTATCCACTCCCTTCATGCTCACGCCCATGAGCTTGCTCCACTGCCCCTGTACCCTCCTCAGCCTTTCCAGACCTCCAGACGTCTACTGCAGTTTTTCTGTCTAGAATTCTCATTATCCTTCCCTTAACTCAGAGAAAAACAAAAATAGCCATTTCCTTAAGATCTATTTCAAAAGTCATCATCTCCATTGAGCATTCCTCAACACCTCCAAGAAGAATGAATCTCTTTTTCCTGTGATGCCTCTTTATTCATTCTGCAAGGAGGCACCTATACCTCTGCATCATAGCAAGTCACAAGCATTTCTCATTTCCCCCATGCCAGACTGAACTGTTTGAAGTCAGAGCATGTCTTATTTGTATCTCTACCCCTAGCAATGGGCCCAGTATTCAGCCATTGAAGTTAGAATGTTCTGATCAGCTGCAGGAGCATGACAAATAATTTGATTAGGTGTCTGAATGTACTTTGCTTTGCAAAAGGTCACTTAAGGAGAATTATGTAGATATACCCTATAATATTTTCTAAACGCTTATAATCTAAATCAGGTTCTGGCACTTAAATTTAGACTGAACTTGGTCCCTCTCTATAACATCGCTTCTACCCTTATAATGTTTAAATATTATAATAGCAAACTTTAAGTCCCAAGACTTGCAATGACCTTGTAGAGGTCAGCTGTTGCTTTTGTGGCTTCCTAGCATCCATTGCATATTCTCTTGCTAAAAGTATTCGGAGTTCTTTGGGGAACTTACTAGCTTGCTGTTTGTGTACATTCCGCTAAGGCTGTTAAGCAAAGTTCTGAGTCCTGTTCTAACCACAGTGGTGGCATATGACTCATACCAACCAGAGGATACCCTCCTAGAATTTGAATGTTGAGCCCTGGGGTAAAGAGACTTAAAAGTGTTGAAGATAATTCATTTAAACAGAGCTTGAAGAGCCTTTTGAAAACTTGTTGCTAGTTAAACATAAGGAACTACTGTTTGTTTCTGAGCCAAGCTATACAGAATTCCTGTTAATTTTGTGAAGTACAAAATATCCAATATCCTTTCTATCCTACTTTTTGCTCAAGTTATCCAGGTTGGCTTTTATGGCTAATCAAAAGAAAGCCCAGGACAGGCACAGTGGCTCACACCTGTAATCCCAGCACTTCGAGAGGCTGAGGCAGACGGATTTCTTGAACCCATGAGTTTAAGACCAGTTTGGGCAATGTGGGGAAACTCCATCTCTATAAAAGAAAAAAAAAATTAGCCAGGCATGCTGATGTGTGCCTGTATTCCCAGCTACTTGGGAAGCTGAAGTGGAAGGATTGCCTGAGCCTGTGAGGTCGAGGCTGCAGTGAGCTGAGATCACACCACTGCACTCCGGCCTGGGTGACAGAGCAAGACCCTGTCTCAAAAACCCAGTTCAGAAGCATCCTCTGATTAATAAAAATATATTGAACCCATTCACTATAGTCTAAGTGTTCATTCTATTATGTTATGCCCATTGGTTATATCCCGATTGGTAAGCTAGGTATGATAAATAGGAAGTCTTGGTTTCAATCCAATTCTAGATATAGCCAAAATAATTCATGCCTAAAAAAATCACTTGTAGGTAACTTGAAGTCATGAAAGATATATACAAGATTTATTCCAATCCTCCCATCCCTCTAGAAGTCAACATAAGCTATTTTCTTGATACACATGGAGTTTAATGTTGACTCATCTAACCTTTATCATGTATACTTTTGTCCCCTGCCCCAATGCAGCAATGATATCAAACAGTAAGGGCACTATGAGTGTGTGGTACATTTAGCTTATTTACAAAAACTATAAACGAACTAGAAAATACAATTCAGTACCCAGAAAGTTCTACAGCATGCAGGCACAAGAAAGCCCCTTTTATCCTTCACTCTGGTACAATACATCAGAGACCTCAGCATTTAGAACTTAGAAAAGCAGGAGACACATACAGTTCCATTATTAAAGATATAGGCCTTCCAGTAACTATTTCATCCATTAAAGCTAGTGATAGCACCCTTGGCCAAGTCAGTCCAATTAACCTGCCAATTTTAATTTCTAAAGAGCATTTATCCTTTCAACCTTTCTGGAAGACTGATAATGACAGAGACAATGGGAATGCCATTGTGTTAGTAACACCTTGTTTAACTTTTTTATGATTTTCCCAATATAGAGGTTTTTTCTGTCATTGGATATCTCTCCAGAGATGTCCCATAAAGAGAATATGTTTTCCAATAACTTTTTAAACTGCAATACATTCGTCTTCCCACATGGAAAGCTTCTATACAACCAAGAAATGTAGACTATTACAAGAACACATTTACATCCTATTGAAAACAGTGATTGAATGAAATTCCTTTGTAAATGTTCAAATGATCTGCCATATACAGAAATGAAACACCTGGGGTTTTGATTGTCCTCCTAGTGTCACAGGATCTTTGAGGTGTCACTTTTCTAGCCAGAAAACTCTGTGGCTAGTGGCAACTTGGCCTGAGTTTTGCTCAGGCCTGCTGGGCTTGTTCTGCCCACTCAACCTGGCAGGCTGCCAATGGCGAACCAGGCACAGAGTGGTGAGGGGTGTGTGAGTGAGTAATATGGTTTGGCTGTGTTCCCACCCAAATGTCATCTTGAATTGTAGCTCCCATAATTCCCAGGTGTTGTGGGAGGGACCTAGTGGGAGGTAATTGAATCATGGGGTTGGGCCTTTCCCATGCTATTCTCATGATAGTTTTGAAAAAGTCTCACAAGATCTGATGGTTTTATAAAGGGGAGTTCCTTCCCCTGCACACATTCTCTTGCCTGCCACCATGTAAGATGTGACTTGCTCCACCTTGTCTTCCATCATGATTGTGAGGTCTCCCCAGCCATGTGGAACTATGAGTCACTTAAACCTCTTTCCTTATAAATCACCCAGTCTCGGGTGTGTTTTTATCAATAGAGTGAGAACAGACTAATACAGAAAGCAAGCATGGGGCCTGACCACTGCAAACAGCCAGGCATGCTGGCTACATCGGGGTGTGCAGCTCCAGTGCCAGCTCCCTGAGAGGCTGTGGCTGGACCAGGCATACCACAAGCAGCTTCCATAGCTGTCACCAGGGAATGTGGCCGTGCCCAGAAGCTTGCAGATACCAGGAACCACAGAGCCCCAAAGAGGGTGTCACAGCAATGGCTCAGGGAGCTCCTAGGTCTGGGCTCCCCAAAGGGCTGAGTTCTTCTCTCCTTCTCCTTGTCACCCGCAACATCACAAACAAGGGGCATGTTTCAGTTTGTGTTACAGCTCTTTCAGTTCTGCCATTCAGTGGACCCCAAGTTCTTGTCCCATGTTCAGGAAGAATTAGGTACATGGAAAAGTGGGGGATGAGCAAGCCAAAGAGGTGCTTTATTGAGCAACAACAGCTCAGAGGTGACCTGCAGTAGGTAGCTCCTCTCTGCAGGCAGGGTATGCCAACATCTATTCAGCTCTTAGAGAGGAGACCCACAGTGGGTCACTCCTCTCCGCAGGTAGGTCATCCTGTTGTCTGACTGAATCTGGCTGACTCCAGGGTTTTTATGGGCTTCAGAGGGGAGGAAGTGTGTGCTGATTGGTCCATGAGCAGCCATGGGTAGGACCAGAAAAAAAAAAACAACAACAAAAGAAAACAGTTCTCACTCCAGTCTGTGGAACTGGCAGCTGTGAGGCTGGTTCCCAGGTCTCACATCATCCCTGTACTGAAGGTGGAGGCTCTCTGGTGACCCACCTCTTTCTACCTGGGAACCTGCCTGCCTCCTGCCACCATTAACCTGCCATCCACAGTGCCTACAGCATCCATGTTGTTTGTGCTGAGGGGTGCCTGCAGGCCCATGCTGAGCCACCCTTAGTCCTCCCTTGGCCTCCCTACCATTCTCATCAGCACCCAAAGTCAGGAGGGGGCCATGGCATCAGGGGTCTGGCATGTTGGCACTGCCCCAAGCGTAGACACACCTGGCCAGATGGTGACAGCACCTGGGCTCAACCACAACTTTGCTCCAAAATCGGAGTCGGTGCTGGGAGCAGGGAGAGTTCAGGCAGCAGAAACAGGCACTCCTAAGCCTACAGGGGCAGGTGGGCTTCCAGGGCCTCCAAATGTGCAGAGATGCCTGGGTCTGAAACTGACTGCAGCTGCATCCAGGAGGCTGCCCCTCTAACTTGGAAGGGAATGGGGCTTCTACCTGTTCTTGGCTCCCACCGGCTCCATGGAGCAGGCAGCCCCAGCTGCACCTCCCCCACTGAAACCAGCATCATGGCAGCAGTCACTCTAGACAGGCTGCTGCTGCCATCACCAGGACTATAGGCTTGACAAACCAAATATTGGCCATAAACCATTTAAGCAATTTTAATACAGTCATCCTAAAATATGTATTCATCATTTGGGTCACCTTACATATTCCATGATGAGTTACAAAGTGCAAGGCTCTTTACAATAGGAGCTTCAGGGATTTGGGGATGACCAGGCAGGTGTCCAGTTCCTTTGTGAGTACATGTTTAACATGGAATTTCTCATGTCAGATACTGATTTTGCTTTTCCAAATCTAGTACATTTATGCTCTTTAATAAATCATTATAGGGAAGTTGACTTGGATCAATTTTAAGGAGTTCATTCAAATTGCACATCTTAACAGTTTCAGCATTGGCTGACCTATCATGAAAATCTGCCAGAACACTTCCTTGGTATTCAATTAATTCTTGTTCTACTTGATTTTGTGTTAACTTTATAAACCAATCATTAAGAATTTCAGGAATTCCCACCCAGTCTAATGGCAAGATCTTCAAGTTATCAAAAACTTGTACTTGTCAAAGTTCTTTCCGTGAACCTTTTGAAAATGCAACACTTTTTGGACTATAACAAACTGAAAATGCTTTTAGAGAAGAAATAATTGAATGACAAAGACTTAGAATGGCCATGTTAAAGCATTATAACCAGCATTTGACAAGGAAGCTTGGTTATCTCTATTGCATATAACATTTGAAGATAACAACTAGAATGATCACTGATAGCATTATATTAGAACTATTAGATTTCTATGAATTTCACAGAATTTCTCAAGCACATTCATAAAGATAATTCAAAAAGATTTATCATCACATTATTTACCAATGTTTTCCATACAACATATGAAACAAGCCTAATTAGTTTAACATCTCTACAAGATGAGACACTTCCTAATGCTCTCCAGTTACCCACATAGAAAATCCCAAGTCAATTTAGATCAAAAAGACTAATTTATCATTTGATTTGGGGTAACATTAAAAATAGAGGTTTACAGGTCACTGTGAAAAGATCACTTAATCAGAGTGATAATTAAATACAGAAAGCCACATAGCGGTGGGAAAAATCCTAACTCTTTAGTAGAAAGGACTCAGTTTCCTTAAGTAATCAAACAACCTAATAAGGCTCTATTTCCTATTAAGAACAGATCAGTTCTCCACAAAACCCTCTTTGTTTTAACAGAGTACTAGATTCTAATTTTGCATAGTTACACAGTTGATATCAATCCTCAGTTCTTAGAAAAACAATTCCCTTCTAATTCTTATCAGTTTGACCACAATTTCTTTCACAACACTTATCTTCCGTAAACCTTCTACAACTTTCTTATCCAGTTTTATCTATCTTTTATTCTGAAACAACCTTTAAACAATTTGTAAATTAGACAAAATTACTCTCAACAAAAATTTTTTAAAAACCCACATCTTTCATGGGGTATAGATTCACCTACCAAAAACATGTCTTACTTTCCTCATACAGGAAGCCATAGTTTTTTAGTTTTAATTAGTTAGAATCTCCTAAACTCGTAGTAATCTTAATTTCCAATGGAAACCTTGGAAGCAAGCACTTGTGAACTGTTTTATAGTAGCATTTTGTAGATGAGCACCATTTTAGCTTAGAAACTTGTCTTCATAGTACCACTCTTTTTATGTTTAATAGACCAAAATACACCTGGGTTTTCTATACTGCAAAAGAGAAAAAAACAATATACCACTAGCACAACTTATTATCAGACATAAACCAAGACCAACACTATGTTTAATATTAGATAAGTGGCACCAAAAATGGTTGACACAAGAAGTTCAGTTCAGCCATTCAACTATTTGCAGATAGAAGTGGACAACTCTTTTTCTTTCTAGAATGCAACTACTAATTTTCTTATACTGTGTGTATGTGTGCATCTGTTTCTCCTATGACACAGAAAAAAACCACGTCTACTGTGTGTATATCCCTGACCCTAATACAATGTGTTACACATAGTATATAGTCAAATATCCGTTTAGTGAATGAATATGGCCATGCATTGATTATTAGCCTCAACTAACTCATCATTGCATTACTCTCTTTTCCAAGAGGACACATGCTACATTCTGAATGAAAGACGTGAACAGCTGTTTTATCTTTAGAACAGTTTCAATCAGCCTATCCCAATCACTGAAGTTAATTGGAAAGTCCCCCACTAGTCAAAAAAAAAAATCACATTTCTCCTATCTTCAGGCTTTCCCCTCCCAAAACACAATGAGACAGAAGGGTTGAAGAGCAAGTTTCAGTATCTTAACTTACTGAAAAATGAGTCATACATTTCATAGATATCTATCACTTAATCCAACATAACTTTAAGACCTTGGATAATAAAAGATTCTTGTGACTCATATACAAGTTTCCAACCTATTTACATTCACCTAGTTTACTCATTCTTAACAAATATAATTAAATTGCTCATTACACATAGGTAGCCATTGAAATTCAGAAAATATTACCCCCAGATATATCACTGTGATATTGATTGCCAATATGTAAGCAAGGCAAGGCGTTCTGAATTCCCTTTATCTGCTGAAGACAGATTCTCCCAAGGGACTCAAACTGTTATCAATCCTATGAAGATTAACTCACAAGAAAGGAAGTTTCATCACATCCTGACAGACCTTGCTACTAATCATCATCTATTCTTTTAAAGGCCCGTTCATTTTTCTGAAAAACCATTCACAGGGCGTGAGAATATTTTATTTACCCATTGACCAGTTGACTTATTTCAGCAAGCGGGGTAAGGGATCCGTGACCATTTCCTGATTAACCTGTCTGATTATTGCCCTAAGTTATTGTTACCTAGGTCACTCATTGAATTCAGGTTTCAGACCTAAATACCATTACCTACTGAGACAAAGAAAGTAGCAAGCCCAGCTAAGACAAAATGGTCAGAGGCAAGGCTTGTTATATAGACTCAGGTCTTTTTGCCTTCCCTATTGTAAAGCCTCAAGAAGAGAAAAACCTGAAAACAAAACAAAACTTAGTTCTTCCCGTCTTCCTGGTGCAGAGAGGAAGACGCCTCTGTAAATGGAGACTTCCTCCACTGACACAAGTTTCCTTCATTAAAGATAGGTCTTAAAATAACTAAAAATAGGCAGCTGCTTCCCAACTCAACCTGTGCTCTTTTAACTAAATTACTGAGTTCTGGGCAGAGCCTATTAAGGAATAAGGCAGACAAAGCATTTTCCGTACAAGACTAGAATACTTTTTAACATTATTCTGAGCTCAAGTTTTAGAACCTACTCATCTAAGAGCTCAACTTATATAAACGATTTTGCCCCTCACATTTTAGTCTCTTAAAAGCCTGTGTGCTAATTAATAAATGAATGTCATGGCTTCTGTGGGGCTTTTGATTGTTCCTTTTCTAATATATCCTACAAATAATTTTACAAATAATTTTACCCAAATTAAAACTTTCTAATTGTGGCCACTATAATTCCAAATTACCTTTGGCAAGGTTTGCCCATTCCTCTAAAAAAAAAAAAAAAGTATAATTCTGGGGTTTTTCTGGGGATTCTTATGCATGAACTTGGCTGGGATTTCAAATGTAGGAGTTCCACACCCTAGACCCATTCCAGTTTCTATTTAACACAAGCCAGCCACCCCAAGAAGGACACATATGCCTTTTCAGAGCACAAACTAACCCTCGGTGGAGTTTCAGAAGGTGGAAAGGAATTCCTTATTGGATAGAGTAACCTTACCTACTGAACCCAGTTCAGTTTTTGTGGAGACTTTAAACCCAGCTTAGATTTTTAAAAAAAATGCTCAAAAACACTCAGATAGCTCAAAACACACATTTGTGAAGCTTCATAATGTGAGAGAGAACTCACCAGTGATTCGCAGAAAATGCAGGAAAACAGTGAAGACAGTGGTCTCAGTGAGCACCTACGCCTGGTTGCTTGATGGTCCCGGGGCGGCTGGAGTTCTGTTCTGAATCCTACCAACGATAACAAATGTCTTAAAAGGAAAGACTTAGACAAGTTTAAAAGTTAAGTGAGTTTAACTGAGCAAAGAAAAACAAAATAAAACAAAAAAATTCATAAATTGGGCAGCCTTTCGAACCAGAGTAGGTTCAGAGAATGCCAGCCGAGAACCTGATCTGATAGCATTTATAGGAAATGGAAGTTTGGTATAGAGACAACTTAACTGATTACAGCTTAATTGGTTAATTGGTTACAGAGACTCAATTAACCAAAACTCAGCTGCTGTAGTTAAACTCCATATTGGTTTGGTCTGTTAGGCTTTCTATAGGAGCCTAGTCCAAATCAACGGCCTCTCACAAATTTCATTTAACATCTCAAATGGTGACTTGGGTATAATTAGGCTTGTAAATATTTCTTTCAGCGCTACAGTGAAATCGAAAGATTGGTTGTGATTCCTACTTTAGGTAGCTTTGCTATTCTTAATCTGCTCACAAAAAGCTGAGGGTGTTTTCTTATTCTTGAATCAGCTCCTAAGATTGTACTATTTTTAAAGAACTGTCCATTAATGTGAAGGAAACAACCTGGATAAAGCCAGCTCTAGGAAACTGGATGTATAAATAGAAAAGTAGACCAATCAATTGATGTTTTTCTTCCCTTTCTTACGAAAGAAACCTGCAAGATTCTCACATTCTCTGAAGGCAGTCCTGCAAACTGGTTTGGAGAGCAGATACAGACTCAACATAATTAGATAGAGTAAGAATGAGAAAAGAAAAGGAAAAAAAAAAGGATGCAGGAGAAAGAAAAAAAGGATATTCTAAAGATTCCCCATTCCCCATGGGTTCAGACTGAAGCTAGTCTCCATTTGAGATACGTTCATAAACACCTTTTAACCTCACGCTATCAGGCTTTCCCCCACTCCTTTTTTCCTGAGAATAGTTTCCTCCCACTCCCCTCATCAGTCACGTGAACAGAAAAACCTGAAAACAAAATAATCAATGTCTTGCCACTCGGGGTGTGGTTCTTAGGCTAGCAACACTGGCATCACCTGAGAGAGAGTTTGAAATACAGAATCTCAAGGACTGCCCTGATCTGCTATATGGGTGATGTTGATGGCACCAGGCAGATTTTTCACCTGCTTGTATACCCATTCTCTAGCTACCCTGATATTGACTGATAACAACAACTCTCAGCTGACCCCTTATCCAGAGCGTTATCCACACCTGGAAGTCCATACAATACACATTCCCATCACGCCACCCAGCAAACTTCAGCTAATGACTAACTGCCATCTAGGAACAGAAGCCTGGGCCTTCATCTCAGGATGGTACTCTTTGTTGCAATTTGTGTTCTAAAGATTCCCCATGGGTTCAGACTGAAGCTAGTCTCCATTTGAGATACGTTCATAAAATACCTTTTAAGCCCACTCTATCAGGCTTTCCCCACTCCTTTTTTCCCGAGAATAACTTCCTCCTACTCCCTTCATCAATCACTTGAACAAGAATCCCCATCTCAGGCTCTGTGTTTAAGGAACTAAACCTAAGTCAGTTGATACCAGAAGTAAACCTAAGAAGAAAACTCTGAGGGTGGAATTCTGCTGCCGTCAGCTTGCCAGTCCGACTACCTGTTGGTAGGTGGTGTATTCATAGTCTCTGGCATGCTGCAGTTTGCAACTACTCAACTTTCACATGAGGAGAATGGGATGGGATCCAGGTGGACGGGATGCACTAACTGGTGAAATTCCACAGGCTTTGCAGAGATATGGGAAATGGCAACTGTGCCAAAGACTGTGAAATTGAGTGGTTGTTCCTAAGTGCCATTGATTTATTGAAGACAGAAAATGACAGGCTCAGACCTCTTAACAATTTAAAACAAAGGGTGTCAGAGGCCTCCTTGGCAGCATTTAAAAAGACTCTCATCCCCTGAAGACAGAGGGCAGATACTGCTGAAGATTGTGAACAGAACTTCAGTGTAACATTGTCAGAACTTCAGAGGATTTTTGGCCTAGGCACATCTTCTGTTTCAGTATGGGGCTCAGAGTTTGAGATGGCGATACATGGGTAAGTAAACTTGTGAGCCTTGTATCCGTAATTTCTCAGAACCCCAGGCTAGGAGACATGGCCCACTCCTTTTTGGAAAAGCACTCATCCCTCCTTGTTCAAGACAATGTAGGGGCCTCACATGAGACAGGTTTCAAACAAGACCATGGCTGACCTCCTCACCACATGTCCTCTCCTTGCAGCCTTGGCACTAGGCTTTTAATTATAGTTAAATCTCAGCACAACCAGCCCCCAGAGAAGTGCAGGACCTGTCAAGAAATAAAATGATTATACACCAAAGTTGCTACAGGGTCAATGACAGCATCATTGGCAGGAACCAGGAGATTATATCTGAGAGTGGATCCTGATGGGGCTGGATCAAGAAAGGTAGAATATAAAGCTGGATAAAGGAGGCTTCACAACGTGAGGGAACTCCCTCGTGTTACAGGATTTAACTTCCTGTCAGGAGCAGTAGGTGATGGATCTGGAATACCGGTGAGATGACTCTTAGAAGTCTGGGAAAAGCTACAGCTGACATTAAATCAAATAGAGATGGCAAAAGCACCATGGAAAACTGTGAGAAAGAGCTCAAAAGGGTAGAGAATTGAGCAAGAAAAAGAAAGCGCTCTGCAGTAGTTCCTCTTGTGGTTTCAGAATTGCTGGCATTTGATCTCTATGACTCAGCAGATTCCATGATACCAGAGGTATCTGTGGTGGATAAAGACACTGTGTAGAGCCTTTAGCAAGGCCCATTAGGAGAGTCACAACAGAAACTCTAGTGATTTGGAAGCAAATTCATGCTGCATGCAGCAAAGAGCTACACAGCATTCGAAAAACAGGTCCTGGAGCACTACTCAGTCCTTGCAGGATCTAAGCATCTGACCTTGGGAATTAAGTGACTACGTGACCATAATTACTCAGCATAAATTGGATACTTTCAGATCCACCACATCATCACTTCAGGTGGTTCTAGCAGCAATCCATAATATAATGGACATGGTACATCCACAGTCAGGCTCAAGCTGGTCAGGAGGACACATAAAGTGCATGAACAGCCTGCTCAGAACTCATGCTTCTCTGGTGCCTGTCTTCAGTTCACGCTTCAACTGTATAGGCATTTTCTATGACTAAAGGGAGAGGAAAGACACCAGCCGGGTTCACAGGTGGGTCAGTTTAGTAAATGGATGCAAGCCAAAAGAGAATGGTAGCTGCACCATGTCCCCATTCAGGACCAGGCGAGAAAAGAGTGTTGAGAGAAAAGCCTTTTTTGGGGCAGAGCTTCAGAAACCGCATGGAGTGATACACTGGGATCGTAAAAAGTGGACCAAGGTAAGAGGATCCATAGACTCAAGAACAAGGAGAAATGGCTTATCTGGTAGGTGAGTAGCTTGGAAACAATTAAATTAGATTACTGGGTACAACGAGGTCTGGGGAAGTAACAGATGTGTGGACTTTTGAAAGTGAGCACAAAGTGTGAGAATCTTTGTATCCCATGTTAATGCCAACCAGAGAGCACCCACTACAGACGAGGTCTTTATCCACCTAGTGGACAAGATGGTTCCACTAGTAGATGTCTTCTAACCGTTATGTTTCGCCACACCGATGTTTGCACCATAGACCCATAAAGGGATTGACTATGGCGGCAAAGATGGAAGCTATTTGTGAGCCAGATAGCGTGGTCTCCCTCTCACTAATGCTAATATAGCTCCTGACCCTCTTGAATATCCCACCTGCCAGGAAAAGGGAAGAATACTGAGACCTCAAAAGAGTACCACTCCTCAAGAAAACCAGGCAGCCAGTTGCAGCAAGTTGATGTTACTGGACTTCTTTCCCCTGGTAGTGGCAGCCATTCATCACTGACTAGAATCAACACATATTCCAGGTATGGGTTTGCCTTTCTTGTCCGCATGCCTTAGCTAGCAAGCATCGCTATTCAAAGACTGATAGAGTGTTTGATCTACCAACGTTGTCTCAGTCCAACACATTTTACTTAAAGAAGTGCCTGGGACCAACTGCAGCAGCCTAACTATGGTTTGTCTTACAAACTCTCTTTTTGTAAACTTTCCCAAAATTAACCAACCCAAATCCTAAAAGAAGTTGTCTTTAGAAGACATGAACTTAATGTGGGAAGGATGTGACGAGAGATGCAAGAAGTTGATAGTAATAAATTCTAGTGGTTCCCCATTGAGATTACCTCTATCAGGCATGTGAATTTTGGCTTACAAAAACTCATGACTGCCCCCATTTCCAGATAATCGCCTATGTCCAAACAGGAGCTGCCTTGACCAATAGACTCTGCCCTGTCACCCCCTGGTATAGACCTTACCCAATGTGTGTCTAGCTGTGGTTACAAAAGGCCAGCTTTCTTGACTGAGAGTGGGGTGAACTCTCTAGCATATTCTGTGCTCAGGCAGTAGTATCAGACAGACTATTAAATCATAGGCAAATAATTTAATAATTTTTTTCTTTGGGTCTCACTCTGTTGTCCAGGCTGGAGTCCAGTGGCACAATCATAGTTCACTACAGCCTCAAACTCCTGGGCTCAAGTAATCCTCCTGCCTCAGCCTCCCGAGTAGCTAGGACTACAGGCACATACCACCAGGCCAAGCTAATTTCCTTTTTATTTTTTTGTAGAGATGAGGTCTCATTATGTTGCCCAGCTGGTCTCAAACTCCTGGCCTCAAATGATCCTTCTCCCTCAGCCTCCCAAAATGCTTGGATTAAAGGTGTGAGCCACCATGCCCAGCCCTAATGTAATAATTCTTGAAGCATGTTTCCCAATCCATTAAACACATTATAAAAGCAAGCACCTCATAAGGTTTTTTAACAATTAAATAAACTAACTTAGCCGGGCGAGGTGGCGGGCGCCTGTAGTCCCAGCTACTCGGGAGGCTGAGGCAGGAGAATGGCATAAACCCGGGAGGCAGAGCTTGCAGTGAGCTGAGATCCGGCCACTGCACTCCAGCCTGGGCGACAGAGCGAGACTCCGTCTCAAAAAAATAAATAAATAAATAAACTAACTTAGAGAAAGTGCTTCAATGAATAACACTCATTAATGGTGGTAATGGTGTTATTATTAAGGCTAAAGACCAAATCAAAAACTTGTTTTTATTAAAAAATTTATCCTGTAGCATTCTGCAATCCAAACATTGAACAGGCAGTCTCAGCTAGGATTCTTTAGGGCTATCATTCTAGAAGAATAAGTGTAAAAGTGTGTGTGTATGTGTCTATATGTGTGTATAGATATGTATTATTATAAACCTATGTGATATAAATATTTATGTGTGTTGGGAAAAAATTCAGTAGAAGAGAAAACCGCTTCTACTATAAACAGCTACGTGGGCAGCAAATATATGGGCCATGGACCAGCCTACACAATTGTCAGGCCCCAAAATAAAAATGTTGAGCCACTTTTTAAAAAATTAAGACTTGCAATATAGTGGGAGCAGAACATTAAACCAAATATAGGACCCTCCTGAGCATGGGGTTCTGGTGACTGCACAGATCCCACACTCATGAAGCTGGTCCTGTTCGGAGGACACGCACAGTTGTGCATTTGAGGAGGGGATGTGACTGATGATGTGAGTAGAACAACCCTAAACTTTGTCAACAGTACAAACATTTGGCAGACATGTATGATTCCTCAAAATGTTTACAAAGTTATATGTGGTCTAAGATGACTATTGGCAAAGACTAATTCATCAGAAATATATGTATATATCATTAAGTGCTCCTAATTCAGGGAAATGATGTTTCTCAGAGATTATACTGTCTTCCCTTTTAATAAATGTGTGCACACATACACCTAAGTAGCCACACAACTTCCATTTGTCCTTTAATGCATAACAGTGTTTTGATCTTCTTTTCTTTGTTGAGTAATACTTTGTTGCCACCTGGTACTGCTTCCAGATAATAATAATACACTAAAAATTGTTAAAAAAAAAAAAAAGAAAAGAAAAAGAAAAAGAAAAAGGAATAAAAGAAAAGCAAGTATCCATGATGAAGGAAAATCCACATATCTCTCTCTAAAATTTTCCATGGAAAAAAAAATATGCCTCTGAGAGTTGTAAACAGTGTGTATAGTACAATGTGCCATATCAGAGGGCATATTAGAATATGACAGCTAGGTAAAGTGTTTAAAGCCAGCTATTGATAGCTTTTATGTCAAATAAAATCTCCTAATAGAAGATTTTGTGGTGACAGAATATTCAGAGTAAAGGTGACTAGGAGACATGAAAGAAAGATCAATAATTCTTATAAACAATGGTTAGTTTAGCAGCACACACGTTAAGGATGAGTCAGCAAAGGAGAAGCTCAGACTTAGTAGAGAACCACAGATTAAACAAAATAGATACACTTATTTCCTTCTCCAGAGAGTTCTAGGAGAAGGTTAGGAAACTCTACAGTAATCCTTCTGAATCATTTCTGTAGCCGTTTATAAATATTCTATGGTCTGATTGGGCATATCCTAATGTCCGTGCGTTCACAGGATAGATGGTTTAATCTCCAGTTAATTCCAATTGTGAAATTGCTGCACAAGAAGCTGTCTGAGTGACTGCAGAGAGAACTGACTTAGCACCTGCGGCTTTGTCTTACCTGGAGAAGACCGGTGATGAGCACAAAAAAAAAAAAGCTTTATCTGCAACCAAGGGGGACAATTAGGGTGGACCCAGCAAGAAACTGCATTGAACATGTTTCTTCCTGCAAGTACCTGAGCCCCAGGACACTTCTCAACTCTCTCCCTGAGAATTCTCAGCTCCCCCACTGCGCAGATTTCTCTCCTTTTCTTAGAGACAAACACACTCACAAACACAGTTTTATGATCTGATATTTTCCATTTAAGACATGCATTAACGTCTAAGTGGAATTACTTATGTCTACTCTGGCTTTGACTTGCACCTATGAATCAGTCTTGTGCCAATAAACCTAATCCAACGGTAATAACCTAAAGTTTCCAGCAATAGGATTCCTCACACTGAATCTTCTGCATAAGACTCATGTTGGTTGTTTAGGGTTTAGTAAAGCAAGATAGCCCTTGTAGGAAAAGGACAAATAGCTCTAAGGAATTTTGTAGTTCAAAGTCAGATTGCTTTATATGTCATTTCATTGAGGAAGGTGGCAAATGAGAGAGTGAAGACAGAGAAAATGACAGGAAAGAACTTGGATAATTTGGATAATTTGAGAGACCTGTTATGGTGTACAAAGAGAAAATTAAAAGCTCAATTTTTTTTTTTTTTTTTTTTTTTGAGACGGAGTCTCGCTCTGTCGCCCAGGCTGGAGTGCAGTGGCCGGATCTCAGCTCACTGCAAGCTCCGCCTCCCGGGTTCACGCCATTCTCCGGCCTCAGCCTCCCGAGTAGCTGGGACTACAGGCGCCCGCCACCTCGCCCGGCTAGTTTTTTGTATTTCTTAGTAGAGACGGGGTTTCACCGTGTTAGCCAGGATGGTCTCGATCTCCTGACCTCGTGATCCACCCGTCTCAGCCTCCCAAAGTGCTGGGATTACAGGCTTGAGCCACCGCGCCCGGCCAAAAGCTCATATTTAACAAATATATCCCATGCCCTGTGATGGCCAATTTGAAATAAATGGGCTTTAATTTTTATATTTTCTAGAAGAGACTATAGCTCAGAGAGGTCATATAACTTGTCCAAGATTTGCAGCTAGTAAGTGACATATCCCTGGTTCCGTTCCAGAGCTGTCTTTCTTGTAATATCTTGCTGCACAAGGAGAAGTCCCAGAGGTAGAGAGTCCCACATATCACACACCAATAGTTCCACCAGATAATTAAGACATGATGAAAAAGTGCAAATGGACCTATTGCCTGTAATCTTCCACTACAGTGAGGCTAGAGGGAAAGCATAGATGATGGGACAGGCTTGCTCTGTGCTATGGCTGCCAAAGGAAAGACCCCTATGAAGAGAAGACTATTAACAATCGCAGCTCCATTAAATTTAAAGCAGCTGCTAACAGTGGGGGCCTTTACATTGTCAATTATATGAATTTTCCTATTACTATGTCATACCAAAGAGCAATTATAGCACATTCATCAAACACTGCTTCCGCCTCTCTGGTTCTGTACATTAATGCCACAGTGGCAGGCCTTAGAAATCCTTGAAGACAAATCTGACATGCAGACTTTAATTGTTTCTAGGATTTGTGGTCAGAAACAACACTAGATGAGTAGTAGGGGGTCAATTACACAATTAGATGGTGATAGGCAGAGACCAGCTGAACTCTCACAATGCACTGAATATTTACATATCAGTCCACTTCAGGAAATGCTTTGACACCTACTACTTCCCTTCAGGTTGACATTTATCCCATTAACCTGTCTTGGAAGTATTTAATTATTCTGCCTTTTTAACAGTGGAAGAAATGAAAACCAGAGACTCTCTGGCAGAGACTGAACCTGGGAGATGATTGCTGTATAGTTTGACATCCACTGAAGGAGCAGAGCAGCAGCATACGACCAGTCTTATCTCATTATGCTGCATTCTGACAAAAGGAAATAAACTGCTCCTACAAAAGAGAAAAGAAAGAAGGACAAAGGAGAAAAGAGACAGAGGGGAGAAAGGTGAGTGCTAAGCTGAGCTTACTGAGGACAGCTCCTAGTTGAGTTAGCATCAAGTCTTTCTTCTTCCACAGCGTATCACGTGTGTGATGCTACAGCCCAACAAAGACAGAGACAAACTGTCAGAAAACAAGGGCATGAGGAGAAGGGAAAGGAAGTTAGTTCTCTTTAGCAAAGTTTAACTTCATATAAAGCCCACCTACTCTTCAAAAGGACAATTAGGGTGGACCCAGCAAGAAACTCCATTAAACATGTTGCTTCCTGCAGGCACGTGAGCCCTAGGACACTTCTCAGCTCTCTAGCTCTCTCCCTGAGAATTCTCGGCTCCCCCACTGCCCAGATTTCTCTTTTTCTTAGCGACAAACACACTCACAAATACAGTTTTATGATGTGATACTTTTCATTTAAGACATGCATTAATGTCTAAGTGGAATTACTTATGTCTACTCTGGCTTTGACTTGCACCTATGAATCAGTCTTGTGCCTATGGTCTCAACACAAACAGTTTTGAAATCCCAAGAGAAATGCCCTCTGCACAAGATGATCCTCTTTAGTTCCATGCAATGAAGCACTCATTCAGCCCCTGTGTTACAAGTTCCTTTACTACACATTTGGTAGATACTGAAATGAACAGTAAAATTGTTCTGGCCTTTGGAAAATTCACCATTCATGGAAGTGACCCCCCCCCCCAAAAAAAAAGGCAGATGATTCAATGCAACATTTTGATAGATGTGATAGAGATGATATCTCGACAAATGGTGGAGGTGAGCTCAGCTTGCCATGAGAGGACAGGAGATGAAGAGCACCTTGAAAAGCCTGGAGGAGTTGCCCCAGAGCTGTCTCAACCTCATCTCAACAAGAGCTGATGAGGTTAAAAGAGAGAAGCAGAGTGGGACCTTCCACAAAGGAATAGCATAAGATACAGATACTGTTCTACCACTTGGCCAAGCACATGATTGAAGGAGACAGAAGAATAAGCCAGCTTTAGAGAACAAATGTTTCTGATTAGATGCCATGTAACTCAATCAATAGGAAGCCATGGTGTGGTGGAGGCCCAGAACAGAGAAGTTAAGGTCTACAGATAGTTACAAATCATCAAACATTTCTTAAGCCCTGTACTCTTCACACCAGCTCCGCATATTCTCCCCAGACCCTGCTGCTTCCCTAGTTTCCTTGCCACTACCTCAGGTGTCTGGGGACACAATGATCCCCTGTCTGCTTTGACCAAGATGTGAAGAAATCCGATATTCTTTTACTTCAAGTAGGATAACCATCAAAAGAAACTAAGAATAAAACAAACTCAAGTTTTAACAAATTAAAAGTTAGCAATGTCAGGATTAGAAAACCAACTCATCCAGTTGTTTATTACTGAAAAACAAACTACCCCCAAAATTAATTGATTTAAATAACCATTTCATTTTACTCACAATTTGGTGAGTCGGGAATTCTGAATGAGGTTGGCTGAGGGGTTGGTCTCTGATCCACATTAGTTGGAAGGGCTGGATCTGGAGAATCCGTTTTCAAAATATCCTCTTTACTATACACTGAGAGCTTCAAAACTTCAAAATTTCCTGATGCATTCTCTCTAGCATGGTAACCTCAAGGTAATTTCCCTTCCTGCACAGCAGCTGACTTTCAAGAGAGCATGCAAGAAGCTACCAGTCCTCTTTCTAAACCTCTGCAACTTGAATAACATTACTTTTGCCACATGCTATTAGTCTAAACAGTCACAAGCCACCCCAAATTCAAGTGGAAAATAAATAGATCCTTCTTCTCAATGGAAGATGTGTCAAAGCATTTAAGGCCATCTTTAATCTGCCATAGTAACGCAATAGAGATTTGGTCAAAATGTAACTTCAATAAACTAAGGTGTATCAGAGCCGTCATCTTCTGACTTCTTATTTCTCATAGTGATGAAAAAAAAAAAGCTTACATCATAAGTTCTCTCTCACAACTGTATGCTATGCTTACAACACTTTGTATAGGGGCCCAATAGAAGGAACAGGGAGACAGGGTGCTAACTGCAAAGAGATCCACCCACAACAATACCTGTTTATCCCCTTTGAGACCTGTGTAGCAGATGAAATACAGACAAGGGTCTTTGTGAGATCCACACAACTCTCTTCGCCTACCTGCCTGTAAATAATTGCTAGAACAGGCCAGGCATGGCTGGGCACAGTGGCTCATGCCCGTAACCCCAGCACTTTGGAAGGCCGAGGTGGGTGGATCACCTGAGGTCGGGAGTTGAAGACCAGCCTGACCAACATGGCAAAAACACATCTCTACTAAAAATACAAAAAATTAGCGTGGTAATTTTTTGGTACAGGGCGTGGTAGCGGGGCGCCTGTAATCCCAGCAACTCGGGAGGCTGAGGCAGGAGAATCACTTGAACGCGGGAGGCAGAGGTTGCAGCCAGGCGAGATCATCCCATTGCACTCCAGCCTGGGCAGCAAGAGCGAAACTCCATCTCAAAAAAAAAGAAGAAAAAGAACGGGCTAGGCATGCTGGCTCACACTTATAATCCCAGCACTGTGGGAGGCCAAGGTGGAAGAATTGCTTGAGGTCAGGAGTTCAAGACCAACCTGGGCAACATAGCAAGACTCTATGTCTACAAAAAAATTAAAGAAAACCAATTTAGCTGGGCTTGGTGTTGGCAAGTGCCTATAGAACCAGCTAATTGGGAAGCTGAGGTGAGAGAATCACTTGAGCCCAGGAGATCAAGGCTGCAGTGAGCTATAATCATGCCACTGCAATTCAGCCTAGGTGACAGAGGGAGATCCCATCTGTATAATAATAATAACAACAACAATAATAACAGTAATTGCTAGATTTTTAGCATTATGCTAACCTTCCTAGTCTGCCAAAATATGTAATTCTGAATCTGAATCCTATTTCTCTGTTAACTTCAGAGTCACTGGCAGAAAAATCTGAGACCTAATTTTCCGTGTGTCTTTTCCAAAAATTCCCCATCAAAATCATTCTCAACATGAAATATAATGTGATTAAGTGGAATCAGTATTTACACCCTTAAAAAATGGTTAAGTATGCTGCCATCATAAGTAATTGATGGAGGGGAGACTGGAGCCCTGGATATCTGACCACCTGACACCAAAGCCCATTTTTCTACTATCTGTAGTTGCCTTCCCAATGCAATTAAAAAAAAAAAAAAAGGCTCAAGATTGGGGCAGGGATAAAAAATGCCATCCTTGCTGAGAGAGCCTAGGAGCTGCCGCTGCCTGCAAATCCTTTTCAGTTGCCAAGTGGCCCTGACAGGTGAGCAGACAAGGTGCCTCTAGGGAGCTGCTAATGAACACAGGGCCAGGAGAAGCGAGGGAGGATTAAAGGGGAAGCAAGCTATCATATCAATGGTTGCCTCCTGGATCTGGCTGCTGCTCAGGGGCACTCAGGGTGGCCCTAGGCACATTTTCAGAGCAGGAAGCTTGTCTTCTAAAATTCGTTTTCCCTCTCTTTATGTACTCTGGAACTCCACAGTTTATCTGTCCCCCAACCATAGTCACCACAGCTTCTTGAGTATCCAGATGCTCAGCAATGTCATACTCCTCCCTCCTTCACCACTGCATCACTGCCACATCCTCTATGCAATAGAAAGTGGCATGGAAGAATGACTCCAATATCTGCCATTTGCACTTAGGTGTAGGGTTTACCAGTGTAGCTTCTCCTTCAGAGAGTACATGCAGTTTCATCTTCCCTCTCTGGCATCCCCCAAAGCAAGTAATGGAGGCGACAGCCATTTGGTCATCACCCGATCCTAAGAAATGCATTATTCCATCAAAGCAGACTTTAATCAAAGGATTTAAAGAGAGGAGGAAAAGGAGAAGCAATAAATAATTTCACCTAAAATTAGCCAGTAAATAGTTTCTGAAAGCAAGTAAAAATTTACCATGTCTTTACAAGACTATGACAATTAATTGTAAGAATGCTTCTATACCCTACGGATTACTTTTCTAGGTAGGAATGATATTTTTAAAAATTAAGTAAATAATGCTTTATGCATTCAGTTTGTCTTACATAAAACATGAATAAGAATGAAAATGAGACTAGGACAGAGGTCATCTAATTGCAAATCCCTTGGTCTTTCTATTCCCCCAACAGATTTTCCTATTACTTTAGCTCTCAGTCTCTACAGTAACAAAACGAACCTTTCCAGATGTCCTTATGGCTTAATAAGAACCTTCAAATGCATATTTTCATGTGCTTAAAGGTAATGAGGATCAGTCAAAAGATTCTATTTTGTCTCAACCGTGTTAGACCAGGTTAAGCTGCAATAAAGTGAATCCCGAAATCTTAGGGGTATAAACCAACAAAAGTTTATTTCTCACACACATTCAAGTCCAAAATAGGTCAACAGACAAAGTCTTTTCTTCACAATCCTTGGGGGAATGCAGACTGAGAGAGCACCATGTTGCAGATGCTTCATAGACTCTAAAGCAATTAAAAGGAAGATGCTGAACTGCACTATGGCTCTTAAATCTCCCACCTAGATGTGACACAAATCTCCTCTACTCACATTTTATTGGCCAAAGCAAGTTGCGTGCTATGCCTAAGTTCATAAGGGATGGGAAGTACTACCCCACCCTGTGTCTGGATGGAGAAGGGATGGAATATTTGTGAATAACAAGAATTATTACCACATACACAAAACAGAAATGAGCATGAGCAAAGATTATCTTAAACACTAGATAACATAGCAACTCAAATATAATTCATCTAAAACTCATTTGTAGTCTATGAGTGGACAGCAACAAAAATAAGATGAAACCTGGGGGTGAGCATGGTTCACAAGAAGAATAAAATCTGGCATAAAAAAGTTTTCAAATAATCCACCAAGTTAGTCACAAGGATAACTGATGGTTAGACATGTGTAACTATTTCATATATCACTGATTCCTGGTTACTAGATTAAAATAGTACTATAATTAAAACCCCCAACAACCAACAATTACTGTTTTTTGAGAAACAGTGTCTTGCTCTGTTGCCCAGGCTGAAGTACAGTGGTGCAATCTTAGCTCACTGCAGCATCAAACCCTTGGGCTCAAAAGATCCTCCCAACTCAGCCTCCTGAGTAGTTGGGACTATAGGTATGAGCCATCGTACTTGGCTACATTAAGTTTTTTTGTTTTTGTTTTTAGAGATAGAGGCTCGCTAAGTTGCCCAGGCTGGTCTTGAAATCCTGACCTCAGCAATTTTCTCATCTGGGCCTCCCAAAGCTCCTAGATTACGGGTAGGATCCACCAAGAGGACCTAAATTCACATTGTTTAACCCTCTATACTGTACATGGAGATTTGTCACATATCATTGCCTAAAACCTGCACAACAGTCAAGCAAAGCAGGTTATCCTTATTTATCTCCATTTCACAGATAAGGAAGCTAAGGTTCTGAGATATAACATGGTTTGCCAGGGGTCACTCTTATGAAAACAGTCCAATTTGAACCCTCTTCTGTCCCATCACCACCTGCTCAAGAGTGGGCTGAAATGTGACAATAAAATCATAGATGTTATATTCTGAATGCTGGAATTATTCCTTAGTCTTTCATTCCTTAAGTTGTGTTTCATAAAAGAACAGATATTCTTGGAATTAAGGAGAAAAAGAAAATAGGTTTGGAGTCCCCTGGGTTAAAGAAAATAAAATATAATTATTTACAAGACTTTACAGAACCTTTATTGTGCTTTTAAACATTGTGAGTTTCAGTGAGTGAGGCAGAATAATGAGCCCCCAAAATGCCTGTCCTAGTCCCCAAACCTGTGACTATATTGTCTTACATGGCAACCTGGGATTTGAAGATGTAATTCAGTTAAGGATCTTGAGATGGAGAGGTTATTAGGTTAGCCTGGATTATCCAGGTGACCTGATGTAATCACAAGAGTCCTCACAAGACATTGGAGACAGCGGTCAGGGTGCTTCCAAGGGTACGATCCAAGGAATGTGGGCAGCTGGAAAAGACAAGCCAAGGAAAGTGGGTGAACTCCAGAAGCTGAAAAAGACAAGAAAGTGGATTCTACTCCAGATCCCCTGGAAGAAGACAGCCCGCCCCCACACCTCGATTTTAGCCCAGTGAGACCCATTTTGAACTTCTGACTTCCAAACTATTAAGAGTACAAATTTGTTTTATTTTGTGCCAGTACCTTTGTGGCAATTTGTTACAGTAGTGTAGGAAACTAAAACAGAGGGACAGCAAGTATTTCCTCTTCAATGTATTGGCAACTGAACCTTTTATCTCCTGAAATACCTTCCTCGGGGAATACAGTTGGGGGAACACTGGTGTAATCCAACCCCCTACAATTTTCCTCAGATGTGGGTAATTGCACATTACCGATGTTAAGAATAGAGCATTTCATTAGGGTGAAAAAAACTCATAGAAAAAAGAGAAGAGAATATTAGAATTAGACAACCGGTGCTTGGTGAAATCACTTATTTAGTCATCCCTCAATTTTAGTCCCAAAGATTTTATCTTCTAACCATGGAATGTTTCTTCCTCTCTCAGCTGCCTGGAGTGAAAAGGTGGCCCTCCCTCCCTGGTCTTCTTTCTCTTCAATACCCTGTTCTACTAAGCTGCAGGCGAAAACAATCTGAAGCAGGTGACAGCAGAGCTTCTCTTTTTAATGCCCTTCGCCCCAGGCACAAGACTGGATCTTTCCAGACACTAGAAACGTTTCGAACAAACCTTCACCTCTTCTCCCCTTGGCAAAGCCAAAGCGTACTTTCAGCTGGCTCTCGGAAATGCTGACGACTATCAGAGACCCAACAGCCTGCTTCCGAAAAGGGTCTCCCATGTGGCACTTTTTACCTGTGTCTTATCTGGAGCCACTGCACAGGAGAGGGGAGAAGAGGGAGGGCAAGTCTCTCCAACCTTCTCTCCTGCTCCTGCCTAGCAGAGATGAGAGATAGGGGTGGGGAAAATCTATCCTGTTAATGCAAGAGGCTTGATGCTGGTTGGTTTGAAACCAACAGAACCACAAAATTGCAAACCCTCTCACAGTGCAGCATTTCAGGATCATAAAGAAGTATAAATCATCACTAAAATAGTGGAACACTGTGTCCCCAGCCTTCACAGATTTCTACAAATCATTTTTACCTCTTACCCAGGAGAACCACTCATGATTCATTGGGTTTGGAGAAAGAAGAAAACAATTCCTGGTGAGCACAGCTCTGGTTATGTCACTATCATTGAGGGGGCCAGCGTGATTGAGCTGTTTTGCCAGGGCAGTAGCTTCAATCCCCTGAAGGCAATTGCAATACTCCAGTAAATACGAAATGAAGGCCTGCACAATAACCTAGAATGATTGTTAATGTGAGTTCCAAAGACGTTAAATATGCTTTATTCCAGCCTGTCAGAGGGCCATTGTTTATTCGATTTTCACAGCCTGCCCTACTTCAGTCTGATCAACATTGGTTCATTGGGATTATGGCCAATATCCTATGAGCTGGAAAACAAGCGACTATGAAACAAGCAAGCTGCTGGCAGACTGCTACATTTTTCTTTATCTGGTTGGAGGGCTCAAGTGATGCGTAGATGTCTTCCAAATGATGTCTGCTTCTTTATACAGAAGGAAAGCTATGGCCATAGGCTATTATTTAATATTTTCAGCTGTCAAAAAACTTTCGATGACTGAAAGCATTCATCTTGCTTCTGGGAAGATAATGGGTTGATCTTTAAGAAATACCTAGTACACACACCACTCATCACCATTATTGTTTCAATGATTCATTCATCAAACACTTGAGAGTCTTTTTGGTACAAGAATACAGAGATGATTAACTCCTTATCCTCAAGGATCTCATGGTGTTTTGCATGCGTAAAAATACATGTAAATATATAGAATAGAATCAGAGTTTAAAGAGCAGAGTAATCACTCCGTCTAGGGGTCAAGAGAAGGCATCATATTGCAAGAAACACTTGAATTGAGTCTTGAGAAAACAAGTAAGAA
The DNA here is from genome assembly GCF_003255815.1 of Theropithecus gelada. NCBI lineage: Eukaryota > Metazoa > Chordata > Mammalia > Primates > Cercopithecidae > Theropithecus > Theropithecus gelada. The sequence continues at coordinate 94,549,975 of NC_037683.1, forward strand.
TTCAGAGGTAGTGGCTTTCCAGACCTGGCAGAGGTATGGAGAAGGGAAACAGCAATGCCCACTTGGGGAAGGCAAAAGGATTCTGAATGGCTGCATCGTGGGACAAGGCAGGAAAGGTCAGAAAGTAGGTTAAAGAGACAGGCAGAAGTCATATTAGGGAGAGCCTTGTGTAACATGAAGGAGCTTCAGCTTTATGCCACATCAAAGAGAATTAACAAGTTTACTCAGCACCACTTGAAATAAATCGCATGAGCTGAAATTGAAATCACCGGTGTTCTCTTTGTTTACCCAGCTTTTTCACTTCTCATATCAGTTGGGTCCAGCTATTTCAACTCCAAGTATTTCAAACAAAAACAAATTATTTTTCGAATGAGAATTTAATGCAGGGCATTGTTTACAGAAGTGATGGAAAAGTTAAGAAACCAAATAGGGACAGTGAGGCAATCCAGAAATTAGCAACAGCAGAAAACCACTATGTTGTGTTATGGAAACTCAGAAGCCAAGGATGTCCGGCTGGAACTAGGATTATGGCAGGAACTTTCCCTCTCAGTGATAGAAGATAGTGCAATACACTTCGGGGCAGGAACTGAAATCATAAGGAAGATGCACCTGCTTCAAAGATGCCACCAGACAGAGTGAGGGAGGAAGAAATAGACAGGCTTCTTCCTTTGTCGGTTTATTTCTCCTTAGTACTTCCCTTTGGTCAAGCACATCTAAGGAGTTCATAAGCAAAGGAATATGGGAAATGTATTTATTTGTGACACAAACCAGAGCTGGAGAAGTGCAGAGTATGAGAGAAAACATCAGCTGACCTACACAGTCCACCCTTTTTTTGGTGTCCAACATTCATTGCATGTTTATATATTTATTTGTCTGTATATTTATTTATTGCATGCCCATATTTAACTCCCTAATAACAGCCTTATTTTCCCATTTTACAAACTATTATCCAAAGAATCCACAGAATAGCTATTCTGCATTAAATGAAACCGTTCTCATCCTGTTCCCAAATGGGGAGATGTAAAGCCCACCAATCATCATGTCCATATCAAAGTTGAATATCTTCACATCGTATGCAGTTCTCCCCTTCAGGGCATCACTAGTCCTTTTCTCTTTGCAGAGTCATCCTGATAAATAATTTGAAGGCCCTTTAGAGTACAATTTGGAGGATGATTTATAATATATACTTGTGGCAATTTTTCAGAATCCTTCTTCAAGGGAACATAGCCTCCTACTTAGGCTCTAGATCTGTGAACTAACATCTGGGAAGTAGAGAGGCTGTGATGTCCTGTGGCACTTATTCAAGATAATTTTCTGTTCACTAGATCAAATAATGCTTTGTTGGGCTATCCTTGTACTTAATTCCTAGGCAACTATAATCAATTAGCTATGATCATAGATCCCTGTAGGTAAAAACATCTGAATTGCCACTCAACCCTCCCTGCTCATTACAGTAATTATGGTCATTTTATCTCTGTCAGTAAAGTGCTATTGCTACCTGATCCCTGACATTCCAAGATCTCATCTCCCCATTAAAATGAATTTATTTCAAAGTCATCAAATCTTGGTGTCATCCACAGCCTGTAGAAGAAATTCGCCATAGATGTTTAAAGATGTTGGGGCTCCCCTCATTAATGCATTTATCAATGGTTTAGTAAAAGAAGAGTCTTCTGGGTTCTCTTGCAAGAGTAGTCAGGAAGAGAGTGAGTAGGATGAATATAATAAATTCACTCTGCCGGGCACGGTGGCTCACGCCTGTAATCCCAGCACTTTGGGAGGTCAAGGCAGGTGGATCACCTGAAGTCAGGAGTTCAAGACCAGCCTCAACATGGAGAAACCCTGTCTCTACTAAAAATACAAAATTAGCCAGGCATGGTGGTGCATGCCTGTAATCCCAGTTACTCGGGAGCCTGAGGCAGGAGAATTGCTTTAACTTGGGAGGCGGAGGTTGCAGTGAGCTGAGATCATGCCATTACACTCCAGCCTCGGCAACAAGAGTGAAATTCTGTCTCAAAAAAAAAAAAAAAAAATGCATTCCAACATGATCATCTCCTTATGCTTTTGAATCTTCCTTCAGCATTATTTCAGGGAGGTTTGGGGATCTTTTCCTCATTTCGTGTAGGCAATTATTAACTCAATGTTTCAGTTAACCAACCAATCAAAGTTTTAGTACAATCTTCAGTTGCTTGAACTAATACATTTAATACAGACTCTCAAATAAATATACCTATATTGAGAAATATTGCAAATCCTACATTATATTCTGTGCTCTTTATTCTTCCTCATATAGATTATATCTCCACACACATTTTCCAGAGAAATTCCAATAAAAATCAGCAAATATATGCAATTCTTTTCATGTATACATTACTTATTCTTGGACCAGGCCTTATAATTCTCCACCCGAAGTGTGCTGGCATCTGACTGTAGTTGTGGGTTTGGAAGCAATAAAAGATGCTTCTTGTGAGTATTGAGAAAAACAGACATCTCCTCTTACAGCAACTTTTTCAGATGAAGAAAATATAGGCTTCTTAAGTAAAGAAAGATGAGCCTCATTGAACATGGTTGCATTTGCTGGTTACGGAAACTTAGGGATATATTGTGTTCAGAGTTTTCAAATTCAACTGCATCTGCTCAAATATCCCCCATCCCAACTCTCAGGGCTTCACTCCTAACAATTAATGGGTTAGTACTAACATACTAAATTGGTGAGTCTGTGTTTTCAATTTGCATAATAACTCTGTATACTACACGTGATTCTGATTCTCAACCATAATTTCCCTCTTGGTAAAAAAAAATTCTAAGAGTGCCAAAGCAGCTCTCTGATTCTCTGGCTGTCTCTTGAGCTAAGAGTTTAAAGGTCTAGGCTTATCATTTTCTTTCTATAAGTAGTTCAGCATAGTCAGAGACAGCCATTCCATTTTTGTAGTCAAATGAAACACTACTTGTTTTCCCAAAAGACTTGCTTTCGACTGGCACATTATCTCAAACAAAGTAGGCAATAATTTAAGTTATTGTGATGTTTTTTGATGAGGCTCTTTAATTGTAATATTCCATTTTTCACCTGAAAGAAATTCTTCTCCGTGTTCAAGCTAAAAGAAGCAAGCAATCTAAGCTCAGAATTCCTTCTTATGGATCTATTTCCCAGGATTAATCCTAATATAAAATAATTGTATCAGTCCAGGTCTAGTCAGGAAAATATAGATCAATCTACGTATTTGGAATAAAGAAAATTCAATACAGGCAAATGGTTACACAAATTTTTGTAGAGCTGAAAAACTAAACAGGAGATCATGAAGCAACCCACAGATTAGCAACAAGGGGAAAGTCAATATCATTCCACAGGGCTAGAGAAAGAAGAATGTGATTTTATTGAAGCCCCAAAGCCAAGGACATGTAATGAGGGCAAGAACCACAAGAGGAGCTGCCTATGGGAGCTGTGACCACTGAATGACAGGTAATCTGCCAAGAGCTGGAGTTGAGGAGGAGATGCAGCTGCTGCCTGAGATGCTGCCTAAGTCAACATGAGAGGAGAGATAAACCTTAAACTCATCTCCTTACTCTTCAGTCTTATCTTCCTGTTGGCTGACCCTACCTAGCAGCTAGCAGTTCCTTGTAACAGAGTAGAAAAACGAATTTCTAGCAATTGATTTGAGAACAAATAAGCAAATGGCCAGCATCCTTCTACAAAGAGAAGATTAACAGGGAGAGTTTGCCATTATTTGACTTGGAGTTTTGCCCAGGCCAATTCAGAAGTAACTAGAATCCCTTGTACCCACTTCCTATAGAGTTGCTTTCTGTATCATGCACATGTTTCTAGTTCTATCCAAGGTAGAAAAATAGATGTTACACAAAAAACTTTATAATCTAAAGGAATTTAGACAAGAAAGTTTGGGTTTGGATTAATGGCTATAAAAGTTAACTAATTATAATAGGCATTAAATGCAGACTAGTAATTCTTCTAGTGCCACCACTGTGAAAATAACTGACATTGACTTCACTCAGATTTGCATAAATATGTAAAGAGAGCTTAAACACATTTAAATACATAAAATCATATGACAGATTAATCCCAATACTAAAGTTATGCAATTTGAGTTTAGATTTTAGTGATTCACCTGTCTGGGATTCAGTTTATCACTCTCTAAAACAGGTTAAAATCATGTATAAGTCTTTTCTATATATTTATTCAACAAATTTTTTTTTCCCAGTCATCTTGTTAGTTGACTTTAAGCACAAAGGATATAGTGGCTTAGTACTGTATATATGTGTGTATGTGTGTGTATATATATATACATATGTATATACGTATATATACACACATATATATACATATATATACACACACACATATTCCATGTGTTTCATGAAGCTAAGTAGTATTGCTATTAATCAAACAATTAGACAACTAAATATTAAATTGTACCTGTTCTAAGTGTTATGAAGGAAAAACACATTTTTCATGAGAGGAATTTGGTCTAGTTGGCAGCCTCAAAGGAGTCCATGAAGACGTGATCCTTGATATGCAGGAGTTTAACAGAAAGAAGCGATGAGAGGAGAGTGTTCAAGCATGTGCAAAAACCCTGTATCTGGGGCCGGGCATGGTGGCTCACACCTGTAATCCTGGCACTTTGGGAGGTCAAGGTGGGCAGATCAGTTGAGGTCAGAAGTTGGAGACCAGTCTGACCAACATGGCAAAACCCTGTCTCTACTAAAAATATAAAAAAATAGCCAGGCATAGTGGCACACGCCTTTAATCCCCAGCTACTTGGGAGGCTGAAGCAGGAGAATCACTTGAACCCAGGATGTGGAGGTTGCTGGGAGCTGAGATCATGTCACTGCACTCCAGTTTAGGCAACAGAATAAGAGTCGGTCTCAAAAAAAAAAAATCTATCTATCTATCTATCTATCTATATATACACATATATATATATATATGTCCCTGGAGGAATATGACTTGCATATGAGGCTGAAAGAAGGACAACATTCCTGGAGTGAATTCTTGGTATATGGTGCACTCTGATACTAAAGGGGCAGTGAAGGGCTACAATACAAATGACCATAGACCATGGAAAGTAACACTGTTTATATTCTTAGAGCAGTAGGAACTCATCAAAAAATTTTAACCTGGAAATTAAGTTATTCAGATTTGCATTATGAAAAGATTACACCAGCTATGTTAAAAAAAATGCATTGAAAAGGAAATATTTACTGTGGTAGTTTAGACTAGGTTAAAGTTGATAGAGATGATGAGTAGTGAATATATTTGAGTGATCCTTTAAAAAGTAAAATATGACAGAGCTTAGTGCTGGATGGGATTGGGGCATTAGATTAGGGAGATTTGTCGAAGATGATTACTAGCTGCTGGCTTGCATATGTGCGTGGATGTTGGAGCATTCACTGATGGCATTACTGATGGCATTCACTTGAAAAAGACAAAGTTGAAGGGATAGGACACAGAGTAAGTGTAAGTGTATTCCTGGACATATTTACTTGGGTAACTTTTAGCTACTTACGAGAAAATGCCAACTAAGTGGATGGATATTCAGGTGTGAAACAAAGAAATAGTCTTGGCTAGAAAAAGATCTTTGGAAGTCATTAGCTTAGAGATGGTAATTGAAGGTGTAGACAAGAGTTAGATTGCCAAGGAGGAGTGTATACAGTAGAGAGAGAAGGTCAAAAATAGAACTGTGATTGATTCCATTAGCCAATTTAGGTTCAGAAGGTTGTGCCTAAAATGGAAATAATTAAAGAATGAACAGATAAGTAGGGAAAATTCCAAGAAATACTGTGTCACAGAATCAAAAGGAAAGTCTTTGAGATGGAACTGCTGAGAGACCAAGAAGAAAAGAACAAAAACATTCCTTTAATATAGTGAAATAGACATTATTGGTAACATAAATGAGAGCAATTTTAGTGGAGTCAGGAGATCAAATGCCAAATTGAGGTGAATTTAGAAGCAATCTAAAGAACTTTGGCTGTGGAGGGGAGAAAAAGATAATGTGATATATAAAGGATAAGGAGGATTCTTTTTGCTGATCTGAAATAGTATAAAAGACAAGCATGCTTGAAAGTTGATGGAAAGGATCAATTGGCTAGCCATAAGTGGAAAGCTGAAACTGGATCCTTTCCTTACTCCTTATACAAAAATTAATTCAAGATGGATTAGAGACTTAAATGTTAGACCTAATACCATAAAAACCCTAGAAGAAAACCTAGGTAATACCATTCAGGACATAGACATGGGCAAGGACTTCATGTCTAAAACACCAAAAGCAACGGCAACAAAAGCCAAAATTGACAAATGGGATGTAATTAAACTAAAGAGCTTCTGCACAGCAAAAGAAACTACCATCAGAGTGAACAGGCAACCTACAGAATGGGAGAACATTTTTGCAAGCTACTCATCTGACAAAGGGATAATACCCAGAACCTACAAAGAACTTAAACAAATTTACAAGAAAAAAACAAACAACCTCATCAAAAAGTGGGCAAAGGATATGAACAGACATTTCTCAAAAGAAGACATACATACAGCCAACAGACACATGAAAAAATGCTCGCCATCACTGGCCATCAGAGAAATGCAAATCAAAACCACAATGAGATACCATCTCACACCAGTTAGAATGGCAATCATTAAAAAGTCAGGAAACAACAGGTGCTGGAGAGGATGTGGAGAAATAGGAACACTTTTACACTGTTGGTGGGATTGTAAACTAGTTCAACCATTATGGAAAACAGTATGGTGATTCCTCAAGGATTTAGAACTAGAAGTACCATATGACCCAGCCATCCCCTTACTGGGTATATACCCAAAGGATTATAAATCATGCTGCTTTAAAGACACATGCACACGTATGTTCATTGCAGCACTATTCACAATAGCAAAGACTTGGAATCAACCCAAATGTCCATCGGTGACAGACTGGATTAAGAAAATGTGGCACATATACACCATGGAATACTATGCAGCCATAAAAAAGGATGAGTTCGTGTCCTTTGTAGGGATATGGATGCAGCCGGAAACCATCATTCTCAGCAAACTATCGCAAGAACAGAAAACTAAACACTGCATGTTCTCACTCATAGGTGGGAACTGAACAATGAGATCACTTGGACTTGGGAAGGGGAACATCACACACCAGGGCCTATTATGGGGAGGGGGGAGGGAGGAGGGATTGCACTGGGAGTTATACCTGATGTAAACGACAAGTTGATGGGTGCTGATGAGTTGATGGGTGCAGCACACCAACACGGCACAAGTATACATATGTAACAAACCTGCACGTTATACACATGTACCCTAGAACTTAAAGTATAATAATAAAAATTTTAAAAATAAAAATAAATAAATATATATATATATAAACAAAAACAAAACAAAAAAAGAAAGTTGATGGAAAGTGTCTTACTCAGTTTATGCTGCTATTTAAAAGGATGCATGAGACTGAGTAAGTTATAAAAACCAGAAATTTATCTCTCACAATTCTAAAGGCTGGGAAGTCTAAGATCAAGGTGCTGACATCTTGTGAGGGCCTTCTTGCTGTATCCTCACATAGCAGAAGGTGCAAGGGCAAGAAAGAGCTGAACCACTTTTCCAAGCCCATTTTAATAGCAGCATTAATCCATTCATGAGGTCTTCCTCTCTCTCTACTGTATACACTCCTTAGCAATCTAACTCTTCCCTAGACCTTCAATTACCATCTCAAAGCTAATGAATCCCAAAGATCTTTTTCTAACCCATACTGTTTATTTGTTTCACACCTAAATATCCATCCACGTACTTCACACATTCTCATAATTAGCTAAAAGTTACCTAAACATCTCTCAAAAGACCCCACCTCCCAATACCATTGCATTGAGGATTAAGTTTCTAACACATGAATTTAGGGGAACACATTCCAACCATAGCAAGAAGAACCCAATTAAAAGGGAAATGTTTGCTACAGAAGAGCATGAAGAAACAAGCAATTGTGGAAAGTTATGGAGCATTTCACAGGAAGTAGAATCCAAAATTTTGTATAGTAGAGACATCTCCATTGTAATGAGAAGAAAAGACAGAATAGATGCGAATTTATGTTTGGTTTGCTATTGGAAAGTTACTTTGTTGTTATTGGGGGGATAATAGAGTTGTCTTGTAAAGGCTTTTAATATCTCTACAAAGTCAAAATCCTCTTCCTAGAGAGACAGCAGAAAACAGTATAGAGGATGAAAAGAGTTGGAAAATAAGGGAAAGCAAGAAGTAGGACATTTCCAACCCAAGTTTTCAGTGATTTTATTATTTTGCTCCTATTTGGTGTATCCTGATTTCAAATTAGAAAGTGTTTCCTTGAACTAGTATCAGAATCATCTTTTGGAAAGATTATTTTGTGTCTCACGAAGGCATTTCACCTCTCTCTCACACACACATACATACCCATATCCACACACACACACACCCCATTGAACTCTTTGAGAAACTTAATGCTATGTGAATATTGCTATTGAAAAGGAATCTATGGCCACACATCTTACACTTAAAAAAAATCTCAGTGAAACTTAGATTTCCACTAACAAAGAACCTAAAGAACCACTGCCTGACATTTGCTAGATCTGTACAGAGACCTCCCTGGGGTGTTATTGTCTCTCTTTATCACAGCTGAAGTTGTAGCAGAGGCACTGTTTTAACCAAAATCCTGTACAGCCTTTCCAAAGCCCCTATTAAAACTACAAAGAAAAAAGAGACAGCCTTTCTTTTCTTACTTTTCCTATGTCTGGTGTGAGTGTCTAAGAAACCTAAGTGAGAGATTTTTAAACTTCAACATTTTACAGGGTAATAGAGGTTGTATGAAAATTCATGATAGAAAACGTACTGGAAAAACTGTCTATACAAGTGAATCCTGGTTTCATATTTATTTGTTGCTTCCAATAGTGAAGTTGCCAACTGAGTTATGCCAAGATTTTCCTAGTCTCAGACACAAACTAATATTTTCTCTGAAGACTGGCTTCCTTTCTAGATAACATTATTAGCCATAGAATATTCACCATGACAGTGCAACATGAGAGTGATCTTGGCAGATTTCACTCCTATAATCCAAATTGAGAAAAATTTTGCTAATATAAAGTGAGGGAGCATGTCCTCTCCTATTTTATCGACTGTTATAAAATCAACGAAGCCCTACTTAGTTTGGGCCTTTCGTCTACTGCGAATGTAATTAAGATTAAATTTAAGAATAAGTGGTAATAGAATTATGCAAGTATATTTCCATGGCAAGGATGTTGCCACTGAAAATTGGCTTCTAAAAAGGACAATGATTAGAAAGGAAACATGCAGAGGGCAATTATTAGAAAGGAAATGCACAAAGGTGAACTATGCAAGTAAATTTCAGTCAAGGAGCTTGCCACTGAAAATTGGCTTCTGAAAAGGGCAATGATTGGAAAGGAAATGTACAGAAGATGCCAATGTAGCATCTTCAATTATATAAAATATTTCAATTAAAGGCCAGAGTTAGGAAGACTTTTATTAAATAATGCAATTAAAAGCTAATAAGTCTAGGACTCAACCTATACTTAGAAATAAAATTTGGTGAATTAGTTTTCTATTGCCGTTGTAACTTAGTGGCTTTAAAGAAGTTGTTTTGTTTTGTTTTCTTATCTTACAGTTACATAGTTTATAAGACTGACGCAAGTTCCTCCGGGCTAAAATCAAGATGTTGACAGGGAAGCATTCCTCTGAAAGCTCTGAGAAGACAATTTGTTTCTTTGCTTTTTCACCTCTAGAGGTGGCCTATATTCCTTGGCTCATGGCCTCTTTATCTATCTTCAAAACCAGCAGTATAGTGTCTTTGCTCAGGTGTGCTTCCATCATCATCCATCTTTCTGTGACCTCACTTCTGCTTCCCTCTTCCAATGAGAAGGACCCTTATGATTACATGAGACCCATTCTTATCATCAAAGATAATCTCCCACGTCGAGGTCCTTAAATAAATAACATATGCAAAGTCTTTTTTTTTTTTTCTGTGTAAGGTAACGTATTAACGAGTTTTGGGGGATTGGGACATGGATATTCTTGGGAGGCTATTATTCTGCCTACCATGTTTGCAACAATGGAAGGGCATGTTTCTAAAAGAAATTTATTTCTGGGGTGTTTATGTTTTCTAGCCTACTATGTTCAAAGAGGAGATTAAGAAAAATTTAAAGAATTTTTCCCATAACTATGCAGTACATCAGATAATCAGACAACTCATTTTCAGTGACAAGAATGCTAAATATGAAAAGGATTCTTTTGGCAAAATGAAACTAACTCAGAAGATATGAATGGATGATTGAAAAGCTACTGGGGATACCCAGAGGACGTCGTGCATCTCCTTCTCAGGAAATTACAGCAGGAGAGAGAGCAGGCAAAGAGAGTAAAAGGGTAATAAAAATGTATTTTAATTAAATTATTCCACAATAAAACTAAAATGAATCTAAAAACAATGGCTGATTATTATCCTCATCATGCTTCTTGAATGGCCTGTGCAAGAAATTATTTGGAGATGAGAGATGAGATGGTTACAAACTATTTCACCCTGGCTCTCTCTCCTCTTTCCTTCTCTGAGTTGCTTTCTCCCTTTGTCTCTGTCTCTCAACACTCTACTTCCTCCCTCTTTCATCATGTCTTGCAGGAGGGATGACCTGAGTGAAGACTCTCAGTGCTTCGTTGCCTTCTAAATCACAGTATTATCAGTGGACTGCATCACTGTGGGTTAAAATTGGCATTAAGGCAAACTGTTGCTCTAGCTGCAGCATGTTTTACCTTTAAAATCTGACACATTCAAAGAGATACAGCTGCCAGGAAAGCTGGGTTTCCAGGACACAATAATTTTCATATTTTTGTCAGCATAATCTAGATCTAGATTTGCTTAAAAAAAAAAAAACTTACAGTATTAAGCATCCATATTTTCCAAATAAAATATTGAAACATGTGGTCCAACAAAGGATGTTTCACCATTTATAAATTTAAATAAAAAGCACTACAAGCTCATGAAAAATAAATTGCATTTAGCTGCATATTGAATACATTTATTTTATTGAAAAATAAAATAAAATTATAAGTTACCAAGACCATCCTGGAAAACCCAGGATTCATGGTCATCATTATTTCTACCAGGCAGTTCAGATTGTTATTTTGTTGTAAAGCCCACAATTTATTTTGTGCAGTATCTGCCAGTGCCTCAAAAGCTGGAGGGAAAAAAAAAGTTTTTTATTCCATGTGAAATCATGTGAACTGAGAATTTGGCAAGTTTAATTATCCCAAGAGTCTGATTCAGTAGTGTGGTGTCTGGCACACTAACTGCTCAATAAATGTAGATTGAATAAATGAACAAACGCATGAACAATTTAAGATTGGCCATATAGATAGCAGGCCAAATTTCTTCTCTGCCAGGACCAAGTGAAAAGCTCATAAGGACCATCTGGAGGAATGACTGCTCAGGCCATTTGATCCTATAAGAAGAGAAATCTTTATAATTAGTAATTAGTTTGACAGATTTCATCAAGGTGTATCAACTTAAGGTATCACCATGAAAATGTTGTTTGTTTGTTTTTTCCTTTCTCACTGGATTTTACTCTCCCTAGTGATATCTCAGTCTCATTTTATGGCATCTCAGACTAATTTGGTGTTTTCCATGTAAAAACTTCGATCTCATGTTCAATTCATAGAACTCTTCCTCTACACTCCCAGGTAGGCTAGACTGGTGGCTTCTGCGGCTATAGAAGGATATAGAGAGTGAATGATGGGGTCTCTTCTCTCATGTCATTCCCACCGTCTCTGCTGTCATTTCCTTTTTGGGGTTGGAGCAGGGATGAAGGGGAGGAAAAAACACATTTCACAGGTGACTGTTCATGGCATATCAGCCTCTCTTTGTCACGCCATCCCTGTCTGGTCATTTCCCTTTCCCCATCAGATGCTGACTTCCTCATGGGAGGCATCTATGGGTTCTTGGGTGGAAACTCCAGGAGTTTTATCCCACACAACTGCCTGACATAAGGTAACTGACTGGGACTTGGCTTCTTCCTTTTCTCCCCAGCCCCTACTCCAGATGATCCACTCCATGTCCCCTTAATGTTAGGCTCCCTTTGCCCAGTGGGTGGCACCAGGAAGGGAACCGTGATTGAAAAGAGCTTGACTCTCAGCCTCCAACTCACCTTCAGTCAGATTCCACTCACATGTCCTTGTCATACCAAACATCGACATGCAGGCTGTACCCTGGAACTTTCTTTTTCCACTCTGTCACATCCCTCTGGCCCTTTTCTCCACATTCAAACCTAAAGAACAGACGATCCATCCGTTCAGTGGCTCAGCATTTTCTATCCTTACTCTTTACTTTATGTGAGGGTTATGGGGAGGACAGGGAAGTCAGCTTGGCCACTCCCAGTCTTGTGGGAAGTGGGAGAACCCATCATGTCATCCCTTCTTTGGGGAGATGAAATTGCTACTGCTCTATACAATTCATATTTCCGTAAAAGATGGCATTTCATTATCTCTGTAGAGCTATTTAAATATGTGGGGTAAAGGGAGGGTAGGTGTACCCTCCATGAAACTGTTATCCATGGCCTCTCCTGGGGAGAGGTAACTGGATTACCTGACTGAGATGAACTTCTCTTAAATTTGAAGGTAACCAATGCCTGTTATCCTCACTTGTGGATGCTGGTTGAGTCATCTGCAAAAAACAGAATCACAGTGTAGAAAGCTTACCGTGGGGCCAGGCCTTTCTCTTACACACAGTGCTCTACACATATCAATCAAGCCATTTGTTTTTCACAAAACAACTCTAGGAACAGAGGACATGACTATGTTCCTTTTCCTTTTTTTGAGATGGAGTCTCACTCTGTCATCCAGGCTGGAGTACAGTTGCATAATCTCGGCTCACAGCAACCTCTGCCTCCCAGGTTCAAGCGATTCTCCTGCCTCAGCCTCCTGAGTAGCTGGGATTACAAGCGTACACCACCTCGCCTGGCTAATTTTTTTTTTTCAGTAGAGATGGGTTTCACCATGTTGGCCAGGCTGGTCTTGAACTGACCTCAGGTGATCGACCTGCCTCGGCCTTCCAAAGTGCTGGGATTACAGGCGTGAGCCACCGCGCCCAGCCATGACTATGTTCATTTTATAGCTAATTTTTAAATTTTTTTCTGTATATACATCACTTTGCATCAGGTAACCATATTACTCAGTGGTTAAGAAACAGGTTACATATTTAAATATTGATTTGGAAAAAACTATATTAATTTAGAAGATATTATTATCATCATTTTACATGATGATATCAGTATTATCATGATTTTTGTTTACAAAAATGTGTGCAACTTCACCAAACCTGTAAATGTTAGAATTAGAACTCATTGTTCTAATTCCATGGCCAATGTTATTCCTTAATTTTGGGCTGTTAAGGGTAACTTGTACTTTTCTTATTAAAGGCCCAATGGTTCTATTTCAAAACAACATCTGTTCCATGCATCAAAATATATGTAGTAAGCCCTATACGCACTTAAAATACATAAAATAGGTCAGGCACGGTGCCTCACGCCTGTAATCCCAGCACTTTGGGAGGCCGAGGTGGGCGGATCATGAGGTCAGGAGATCGAGACCATCCTGGCTAACATGGTGAAACCCCATCTCTACTAAAAATACAAAACAATTAGCCACACATGGTGGCAGTCACCTGTAGTCCCAGCTACTTGGGAGGCTAAGGCAGGAGAATGGCGTGAACCCGGGAGGCAGAGCTTGCAATGAGCCAAGATTGCGCCACTGTACTCCAGTCTGGGTGGCAGAGCAAGACTCCATCTCAAAAATAAAATAAAGTAAAATAACAAAAAGACAACTAAATTCATTCACAGTGAGTTCATCCAGCAAAAACATGATACTAGGAGAGCTTCTCCATAAATAAAAAACTGCAGCTATCACAATATTAAATTTTCTTGGACTTCTGGTAAATAACTCTGATGCTTCCACCTGGAACTTCACTTAAAGGGCAGGGTACTTAAAGAATTGAACAGCAAGACAAATTGCACTGCAGAGGGAATCCCACTTGGTATGCAGATATATTCACCATGTGGTTATCAAGATTCATAAATGTTTCCCTGTGTCTAAGGTCACGTGGCTATTATACTCCAGAGTATTTTGTTTTCTGGTTTTTTGGGGATGTTTTTTGACAGACAGGCTTACTCTGTTTCCCACGTTGAGGTTCAGTGGCATGATCTCGGCTCACTGCAACCTCCATCTCCCGGGTTCAAGCAATCAATTCTCCAGCCTCAGCCTCTGGAGTAGCTGGGACTACAGGCATGTGCCACCACGCCTGACTGACTGTTGTATTTTTAGTAGACAGGGGGTTTGCCATGTTAACCATACTGCTCTCAAACTCCTGGCCTGAAGTGATGCACCCACCTTGACCCCTCAAAGTGCTGTTTATTAAAACAGATGTGAGCCACTGCACCCAGCCCAGAATATTTTGTAATCTAACAAACACCCTATCTATACATTTATTATTTACAAGGTAGGAAAAGGAATACTGAGAGTAGTTTAGGTAGCAATATACCATTCTGGAATATTGGTGCTGAAACATGTTCTCATGGAGACTCAACTTTCCATGATATGAAAAAGAAAGTTCATTTTTACCAGATGAGTAACAGAAATTCTGAAAGTACTGGGAATATCTCTCTCCCTCATCATATATATTCTTCATATCCACCCCTTCCTCCTAATTTCTGAAACTGTTCAAATGATCACCTCAACCATTTTTAGTTAAATTCAGCTCACAAGTGGGTATCTTTAAAATGCAAAGTCTAGCAAAGGATTAAATTATTATGAATCAATCAGATATTGGTGAGAACTATTTAACTATGTCATCTTATCAACTGACAAAAAGCACTGGTGAAATAGCAACATTTGAATTGGAAGGGAAAATGACTGTTAAGGAGGTAACCACAATAGTGTTCACTGCAGCATAGCTTGCGATAGTGAAAAATCAGAAACACTAGATACTTATCTAAGGGAATATAGTAAATTACTATTGATATGATTGATATTTCTGACAGAATGTTACATAACTGTAAATATTAATGATTGGATTAATACACGTCTTCAAAACACTCTTGAGGCTGGGTACACTGGCTCATGCCTATAATCCCAGCACTTTGGGAAGCCAAGGCAGGTGGATCACCTGAGGTCAGGAGTTTGAGACCTGCCTGGACAACATGGTGAAACCCCTGTCTCTACTGAAAATACAAAAATTAGCCTGGTGTGGTAGCATGCACCTCCAGCTACTCGGGAGGCTGAGGCATGAGAATCGCTTGAACCCAGGAGGTGGAGGTTGCAGTGAACCAAGATCGTGCCACTGCACTCCATCCAGCCTGGTCAACAGAGGGAGACTCTGTCTCAAAAGGAAAAGAAAAAAAAAAAAACACTGTTGAAAGGAAAAATAAATTGAAAGAGATTTTTAAAATTGTATTTTTGAACATTTAGAAAATCACTCAAAGCAATACCACAGAAGACTGCATAAGATTGGTGTGGTTAAAAGCATTAGCATATGATTAAGCCCACCATCTCTGGAGTCAGAGGCCTGCTTTTGAACCCCATCTCTGCTACCTATTAGCTGTATAATCTTGCGCAAGTTATTTAAGTTCTTGGTATCTCAATTGTTGCATCTAGAAAATAGAGATGATAATGGCACTTATTTTCAAGAGTCAAGGAAGGTTTATTTTCAAGAGTCAAGAAAAAGATGCATGTGAATAACTTAGAATGCTGCTAGGTGAATACTAAGTGCTTGGTAAACATTAGTTATTATTCACTATTTATGGACATATAGATGCAGAAAATGTAATAATATCAACTGGAATTCATGATATAGAATACCTCTGTGGAGAAAGGGAACACAGAGGCTGAGTAGAAAAACAAAGAGGACTTCACCTTTATTCTGTCTCTTTTATTAAAACGAAGCAAATACATAAAACCAAAATGCAAATGACGATGATACTTTTAAAGCCCAAATGTCAAAGAGCAGAAGCAACACAAAGGGCAACATGGGAAAGAGTCAAAACAAACTTAACAATTTCAACCACCTCTGCCCTATTTTAATTGAGACTCAGGCATAGGAAGGAAACCAGATTAGGAAAGGTAAGAAGGAAAACTTGCCTTGCAGAGCAGTTGGATCAGCCCAAAAAGAAGGCTTCTGAGCAGGGCAGCGGAGCGAGTTTACCTGTACCCTAAGGCATAAGCCAACTTCTCAGGGACCCCAGGTTAGACAGAATACCACCAGTACTATCTACCTAAAAAGAGTCAAGACTTGAAGAGTTTATTCAAACAAGAAATGGGCAGATGATGGGGTTTGGCAGATGCTGATTGCCTCTTGGACCTCAGTCTGGTATCACTCTTAGGCAAAGATCCAAAGAGATTATAGTTAGCCAGAGAAACATCTGGCAGCTGATGTCAAACAGCTCAGTCTCTGCGAGCCTGCTTTTCATGAATACAGAAGCAGCCAGAGGGGAATGAGTTGAAGACCAGATACTAAACAGCCATGAAATCAAAGTCAAAGTGGGAAGAGCTGCAAGGCGGACACAAGCCTGAAACACTGACGTACAATTACAGCTACAGAAGCCTTCTATTTGCCCTCCACGGTGCCAGATTGTGTCTGGAGCTTGGTGAGAGATTAAATTAACACAACTGGAGGAAGTCAGGTGCAAGCCCCAGGTAGTTTCCATAAGACAGTAGCTCAGAAAGAGAGGTTGTTTCTCCCCCAAATCCCAAGTTCATTCTTCCTTTTTCCATTACTCCCCTCTCTCTACAGTTCTCCAACCATCAGGGGGACTGACATGGTGTGGAAAGAGCTGAGGTTGTTTTGGGAACTCCTGTTTAGAATTTGAACCCATTATTTTACCTTTTCAGGTTTCAATTTCTTTATTTCCATAACCAGGAATATAGTATCTATGTTAAGAAGATGTTGTAAGGCTCAGTCACAATGACATATTTAAAAAGTTTAGAGACAGCTGGCAAGATGGCCGAATAGCAACAGCTCTCATCTGCACCTCCCAGTGAGATCAATGCATAAGGCAGGTGATTTCTGCATTTCCAACTGAGGTACCTGGTTCATCTCATTGGGACTGGTTGGACAGTGGATGCAGCCCACGGAGGGCGAGCCGAAGCAGGGTGGGGCGTTGCCTCACCCAGGAAGCACAAGGGGTTTTGGTTTTCCATTTCCTATCCAAGGGAAGCCATGAGAGACTGTACCAGGAGAAATGGTGAAATCCAGCACAGATACTGCACTTTTCCCACAGTCTTCTGCAACCAGCAGACCAGGAGATTCCATCCGGTGCCTGGCTCAGCGGGTCACACCCTCACAGAGCCCAGCAAGCTAAGATCCACTGGTTTGAAATTCTCACTGCTAGCACAGCAGTCTGAGGTTGACCTGGGATGCTTGAACTTGGTGGGAGGAGGGACATCCTCCATTGCTGAGGCTTCAGTAGGTGTTTTTACCCTCACAGTGTGAACAAAGCCTCTGGGAAGTTCAAACTGGGCAGAGCCCACCACAGCTCAGCAAGGCCAACTGCCTCTCCAGATTCCTCCTCTCTGGGCAGGGCATCTCTGAAAGAAAGGCAGCAGCCCCAGTCAGGGACTTATAGATAAAACTCCCATCTCCCGAGGACAGAGCACATGGGGGAAGCGGCGGCTGTGGGTGCAGCTTCAGCAGACTTAATATCCCTGCCTGACAGCTCTGAAAAGAGCAGCAGTTCTCCCAGCACAGCATTTGAGCTCTGGTAAGGGACAGACTGCCTCCTCAAGTGGGTCCCTGACCCCCTTGTTTCCTGACTGGGACACACCTCCCAGTAGGGACCAACAGATACCTCATACAGAAGAGCTCTGGCTGGCATTGGGGGTGGGGGCAGGTGCTCCTCTGGGACAAAGCTTCCAGAGGAAGGAACAGGTAGCAATCTTTTCTATTCTGCAGCCTCTGCTGGTGATAAAGGGTCTGGAGTGGGCCTCCAGCAAACTCCAGCAGACCTGCAGCAGAGGGGCCTGACTGTTAAAAGGGAAACTAACAAACAGAAAGGAACAGAATCAACATCAACCAAAAGGATGTCCACTCAGAGACTCCATCCAAAGGTCACCAACATCAAAGACCAACAGTAGATAAATTCACGAAGATGGGGAGAAATCAGTGCAAAAAGGCTGAAAATTCCAAAAACCACAATGTCTCTTCTCTTCCAAAGGATCACAACTGCTTGCCAGCAAGGGAACAAAACTGGACAGAGAATGAGTTTGACGAATTAACAGAAGTAGGCTTCAGAAGTTGGGTAATAACAAACTCCTCCGAGCTAAAGGAACATGTTCTAACCCAATGCAAGGAGGCTAAGAACCTGGAAAAAAGGTTAGACAAATTGCTAACTAGAATAACCAGTTTAGAGAAGAACATAAATAACCTGATGCAGCTGAAAAACACAGCATGAGAACTTCGTGAAACATACACAAGTATCAATAGGTGAATTAATCAAGCGGAAGAAAAGGTATCAGAGATTGAAGATCAACTCAATGAAATGAAGTGAGAAGACAAGATTAGAGAAAAAAGAGTGAAAAGAAATGAACAAATCCTCCAAGAAATATGGGACTATGTGAAAAGACCAACTCTATGTTTGATTGGTGTACCTGAAAGTGACATGGAGAATGGAACCAAGTTGGAAAACGCTTTTCAGGATATTATCCAGGAGAACTTCCCCAACCTAGAAAGGCAGGCCAGCATTCAAATTCAGGAAATACAGAGAACACCACAAAGATACTCCTCAAGAAGAGCAACCCAAAGACACATAATCGTCAGATTCACCAAGGTTGAAATGAAGGAAAAAATGTTAAGGGCAGCCAGAGAGAATGGTTGGGTTACCCCCAAAGGGAAGCCCGTCAGACTAACAGCAGATCTCTCGGCAGAAACCCTACAAGCCATACAAGCCAGAAGGGAGTGGGGGCCAATATTCAACATTCTTAAAGAAAAGAATTTTCAACCCAGAATTCCATATCCAGCCAAACTAAGCTTCATAAGAGAAGGAGAAATAAAATTCTTTACAGATAAGCAAATTCTGAGAGATTTTGTCACCAGCAGGCCTGCCTTACAAGAGATCCTGAAGGAAGCACTAAACATGGGAAGGAACAACTGGTACTAGCCACTGCAAAAACATGCCAAAATGTAAAGACCATCAATGCTGGGAAGAAACCACATCAACTAATGGGCAAAATAACCAGCTAACATCATAATGACAGGATCTAATTCACACATGACAATATTAACCTTAAATGTAAATGGGCTAAATGTCTGAATTAAAAGACACAGGCTGGCAAATTGGATAAGAGTCAAGACCCACCAGTGTGCTGTATTCAGGAGACCCATCTCACTTGCAAAGACACACATAGGCTCAAAACAAAGGGACGGAGGAATATTTACCAAGCAAATGTAAAGCAAAAAACAAACAAACAAAACAAAACAAAAAACAACAGGGTTGCAATCCTAATCTCTGATAAAACAGACTTCAAACCAACAAAGATCAAAAGAGACAAAGAAGGCTATTACATAATGGTAAAGGGATCAATGCAGCAAGAGGAGTTAACTATCCCAAATACATATGCACCCAATACAAGAGCACCCAGATTCATAAAGCAAGTTCTTAGAGACCTAAAAAGAGACTTAGACTCCCACACAATAATAATGGGAGACTTTAACACTCATCCATCAATATTAGACAAATCAACGGACAGAAAATTAACAAGGATATCCAGGACTTGAACTCAGCTCTGCACCAAGCAGACCTAATAGACATCTACAGAACTCTCCACCCCAAATCAACAGAATATACATTCGTCTCAGCACCACATCACACTTATTCTAAAATTGATCACATAATTGTAAGTAAAACACTCCTCAGCAAATGCAAAAGAATGGAAATCATAACAAACAGTCTCTCAGACCAGAGTGCAATCAAATTGGGACTCAGGATTAAGAAACTCACTCAAAACCACACAACTACATGCAAACTGAACAACCTGCTCCTGAATGACTACTGGGTAAATAATGAAATAAAGTTGTTCTTTGAAACCAATGAGAACAAAGACACAACATACCAGAATCTCTGGGACATATTTAAAGCAGTGTGTAGAGGGAAATTTATAGCACTAAATTCCCACAAAAGAAAGCAGGAAAGATCTAAAATTGACACCCTACCATCACAATTAAAAGAACTAGAGAAACAAGAGCAAAGAAATTCAAAAGCTAACAGAAGACAAGAAATAACTATACCATCACAATTAAAAGAACTAGAGAAGCAAGAGCAAACACATTCAAAAGCTAGCAGAAGACAAGAAATAACTAAGATCAGAGCAGAACTGAAGGAGACAGAGACACAAAAACCCTTCAAGAAATCAGTGAATCCAGAAGCTGGTTTTTTGAAAACAGCAACAAAATAAATAGACCGCTAGCAAGACTAATAAAGAAGAAAAAAAGAGAAGAATCAAATAGATGCAATAAAAAAATGATAAAGAGGATATCACCACCGATCCCATAGAAATACAAACTACCATCAGAGAATACTATAAACACTTCTATGCAAATAAATTAGAACATCTGGAAGAAATGGATAAATTCCTGGACACATACACCCTCCCAAAACAAAACCAGGAAGAAGTTGAATCGCTGAATAGACCAATAACAAGTTCTGAAATTGAGGTGGTAATTAATAGCCTACCAACCAAAAAAAGTCCAGGACCAGACAAATTCACAGCTGAATTCTACCAGAGGTTCAAAGAGGAGCTGGTACCATTCCTTCTGAAACTATTCCAAACAATAGAAAAAGAGGGACTCCTCCCTGACTCATTTTATGAAGCCAGCATCATCCTGATACCAAAACCTGGCAGACACATGATGAAAAAAGAAAATTTCAGGCCAATATTCTTGGTGAACATCAATGTGAAAACCCTCAATAAAATACTGGCAAACATCAAAAAGCACATCAGCAGCACATCAAAAAGCTTATCCGCCACAAACAAGCTGACTTCATCCCTGGGATGCAAGGCTGGTTCAACATATGCAAATCAATAAATGTAATCCGTCACATAAATAGAACTAATGACAAAAACAACATGATTATCTCAATAGATAATCAATAGATGCAGAAAAGGCCTTTGACAAAATTCAACAGCCCTTCATGCTAAAAACTCTCAATAAACTAGGTATTGATGGAATGTATCTCAAAATAAAAGAGCTATTTATGAGAAACCCACAGCCAATATCATACTGAATGGGCAAAAACTGGAAGCATTCCCTTTGAAAACCGGCACAAGACAAGGATGCCCTCTCTCACCACTCTTATTCAACATAGTATTGGAAGTTCTGGTCAGGGCAATCAGGCAGGAGAAAGAAATAAAACGTATTCAATTAGGAAAAGAGGAAATCAAACTGTCTCTGGTTGCAGATGACATGATTGTATATTTTGAAAATCCCATTGTCTCAGCCCAAAATCTCCTTAAGCTGATAAGCAAATTCAGAAAAGTCTCTGGATACAAAATCAATGTGCAACAATCACAAGCATTCCTTTACACCAATAACAGATAGAGAGCCAAATCATGAGTGAACTCCCATTCACAATGGCTACAAAGAGAATAAAATACCTAATACAACTTACAAGAGATGTGAAGGACCTCTTCAAGGAGAACTACAAACTACTGCTCAAGGACATAAGAGGGACACAAACAAATAGAAAAACATTCCATTCTCAGGGATAGGAAGAATCAATATCATGAAAATGGCCATACTGCCCAAGGTAATTTATAGATTCAATGCTATCCCCATCAAGCTACCATTAAGTTTCTTCACACAATTAGAAAAAACTACTTTAAATTTCATATGGCACCAAAAAAGAGTCCACACAGTCAAGACAATCCTAAGCAAAAAGAACAAAGCTGGAGGCATCACGCTACCTGACTTCAAACTATAGTACAAGGCTACAGCAACAAAAACAGCATGCTACTGGTACCAAAACAGAGATACAGACCAATGGAACAGAACAGAGTCCTCAGAAATAAGACCACACATCTACAACCATCTGATCTTTGACAAACCTGACAAATACAAGCAATGGGGAAAGGATTCCCTATTTAATAAATGGCGTTGGGAAAACTGGTTAGCCATATGCAGAAACCTGAAACTGGATCCCTTCCTTACACTTTATACAAAGATTAACTCAAGATAAATTAAAGACTTAAATGTAAGACCTAAAACCATAAAAACCCTAGAAGAAAACCTAGGCAATACAATTCAGGACTTAGGCATGGGCAAAGACTGCATGACTAAAATATCAAAAGCAACAGCAACAAATGCCAAAATAGACAAATGGGATCTAATTAAACTAAACAGCTTCTGCACAGCAAAAGAAACTATCATCAGAGTGAACGGGAAACCTACAGAATAGGAGAAAAGTTTTGCAATCTATCCATCTGACAAAGGGCTAATATCCAGAATCTACAAAGAATTTAAACAAATTTACAAGGGAAAAACAACAACCCCATCAAAACTTGGGTGAAGGATATGAATACCCACCTCAAAAGAAGACATTTATGCAGCCAACAAACATATGAAGAAAAGCTCATCAGCACTGGTCATTAGAGAAATGCAAATCAAAACCACAATGAGATACCATCTCACACCAGTTAGAATGGCGATCACTAAAAAGTCAGGAAACAATAGATGCTGGAGAGGATGTGGAGAAATAAGAACACTGTTACACTGTTGGTGGGAGTGTAAATTAGTTCAACCACTGTGGAAGACAGTGTGATGATTCCTCAAGGATCTAGAACTAGAAATGTCATTTGACCCAGCCATCCCATTACTGGATATATACCCAAACGATTATAAATCCTTCTACTATAAAGACAGATGTATACATATGTTTATTGCGGCACCATTCACAATAGCAAAGACTTGGAACCAACCCAAATCCCCATTAATGATATACTGGATAAAGAAAATGTGGCACATATACACCATGGAATACTATGCAGTCATAATAAAGGATGAGTTCATGTCCTTTGCAGGGACGTGGATGAAGCTGGAAACCATCATACTCTGCAAATTAACACAGGAACAGAAAACAAAACACCACATGTTCTCACTCATAAGTGGGAACTGAACAATGAGAACACATGGACACAGGGAGGGGAACATCACACACCTGGGCCTGTCAGGGAGTAGGGGGCTGAGGGAGGGATTCTTACATTGGGAGAAATACCTAACAGAGGTGATGGGTTGATGAGTGCAGCAAACCACCATGGCACATGTATACCTATGTAACAAGCCTGCACTTTCTACACATGTACCCCAGAACTTAAAGTATAATTTAAAAAAACAAAAGACGTAGCCTAGGGTCTGGTAGCATCCATCACTCCTAGCATGCACTCATCACTTAGTAGGCATTCAATAGATATTTGCTTAACTAATTATTCCAAAGTAATGTTAATTAAGTTGAAATCTCTAGGTGGATGATTACTAGTAAAAATATCTGAGCTAATCCAAGTGTCTTTTGTTTTTTCACATATAAGGATCAGTTGCTAAGAATAAATCATTTTAATACCGGGGCTTCCATGGCTAGCCTTTTACCCTGTGACACTTATCTTGAAATATGTATTCTGTTTGCCGTGTTGTCTTACTGGTCATTTTTAATGCCTGACCTCATCAGTGAAGCAGCAGAACCTCAAGTTAGTACTCCTCTTGGTCATATGGAACATGGGAACAGGGGTCCAGGTTTTGACAAGGATGGCCAGACACTTAGTGACCCACATAGCATAAAGGTTCACACATCCAGAATACCAGTTTTTACAACTAGGACACAGAATCCACTACTTCTGATATTTTATGTTTGCTAGATTCCCTGTTATCACCCAGATTTCATATATTTTCAGTCCCTGCTTATACATGTATTCTCAACCAGAAACCACCACAATTAGAACTAAGTGAACATACTTTCAAGGGACATTTCTAACTAAGTGGTCTCCAAATGCCTTGATTGCAAATCCAATTAGAAAAAGCAGCAGCTCTAACATATGCATTCTTGTATTATACATACATACATATACATTATGTATATGTATGTATGTATACATTACATACATATACACTACGATTAAACTTCAACACACATTATTTTGTGTCAGTAAAAGTGGATGTAAAACCTCATTTCAATAAATTCTCTTTACGATTTTTTAAATTAATTGGCCATCTTCTTGACAGACATAATTAGATAACAATTATTTTTACTTCCTGGCGTGGTTGACAAAAAGCTACTGCTAGAACTACAGCTCTGCCCTGTGTGTGTGTGTGTATTTTGTTTTTTGTTTTTATACTTTAGGTTCTAGGGTAAATGTGCAGAACACACAGGTTTGTTACATAGGTATACACGTGCCACGGTGGTTTACTGCACCCGTCAATTTGTCATCTACTTTAGGTATTTCTCCTAATGCTATCACTCCCCTAGCCTCCCACTCCTTGACCCAGTGTGTGATGTTCCCCTCCCTGTGTCCATGTGTTCTCATTGTTCAACTCCCACTTATGAGTGAGAACATGCGGTGTTTGGTTTTCTGTTCTTGTGTTAGTATGCTGAGAATAATCATTTCCAGTGTGTGTTTTTTAATTGTTTGTATTTTTCTACATTTTCCAATCCATGCATTTGTTTAAGACTTTTCCATTTTGTAAAGTATTGTGTGCTTAGAATTAATAAACAAACAAACAGGCTAAACACTGAGTCAATCCCTCCATACTGTGGGGCTCCTGTCTTATTTCAGAGTAGTATCTCATGTATGGTGTGTGGCATTGTACAGTGACAAATGGGTGTGCCAGTTCCAATCCACATATTAAACACTAATGAAACTGAAGTTTTTTTTTTATTTTAGATAAAAATTGAAAGAGAAGTTCTAGTGTTTACTTCCCACACCCTAATGGATCATGCCACTCACTCACTGGCTATTCTTTTGCCATTGAGAGACTACTGACATGAGTTTTTCTAAAGTAATACACACTTCAGTAGTATGAGAAATGTTTTTGAAACAATACAAATATCATATGGGGGGCGGAGCAAGATGGCCGAATAGGAACAGCTCCAGTCTCCAACTCCCAGCGCGAGCGACACAGAAGACCGGTGATTTCTGCATTTTCAACTGAGCCTCTGCTGCTGATACCCAGGCAAACAGAGTCTGGAGTGGACCTCAAGCAATCTCCAACAGACCTACAGCTGAGGGTCCTGACTGATAGAAGGAAAACTATCAAACAGGAAGGACACCTACACCAAAACCCCATCAGTACATCACCATCATCAAAGACCAAAGGCAGATAAAACCACAAAGATGGGGAAAAAGCAGGGCAGAAAAGCTGGAAATTCAAAAAATAAGAGCACATCTCCCCCGGCAAAGGAGCGCAGCTCATCGCCAGCAACGGATCAAAGCTGGACGGAGAATGACTTTGACGAGATGAGAGAAGAAGGCTTCAGTCCATCAAATTTCTCAGAGCTAAAGGAGGAATTACGTACCCAGCGCAAAGAAACTAAAAATCTTGAAAAAAAAGTGGAAGAATTGACGGCTAGAGTAATTAATGCAGAGAAGGTCATAAACGAAATGAAAGAGATGAAAACCATGACACGAGAAATACGTGACAAATGCACAAGCTTCAGTAACCGACTCGATCAACTGGAAGAAAGAGTATCAGCGATTGAGGATCAAATGAATGAAATGAAGCGAGAAGAGAAACCAAAAGAAAAAAGAAGAAAAAGAAATGAACAAAGCCTGCAAGAAGTATGGGATTATGTAAAAAGACCAAATCTACGTCTGATTGGGGTGCCTGAAAGTGAGGGGGAAAATGGAACCAAGTTGGAAAACACTCTTCAGGATATCATCCAGGAGAACTTCCCCAACCTAGTAGGGCAGGCCAACATTCAAATCCAGGAAATACAGAGAACGCCACAAAGATACTCCTCGAGAAGAGCAACTCCAAGACACATAATTGCCAGATTCACCAAAGTTGAAATGAAGGAAAAAATCTTAAGGGCAGCCAGAGAGAAAGGTCGGGTTACCCACAAAGGGAAGCCCATCAGACTCACAGCAGATCTCTCAGCAGAAACTCTACAAGCCAGAAGAGAGTGGGGGCCAATATTCAACATTCTTAAAGAAAAGAATTTTAAACCCAGAATTTCATATCCAGCCAAACTAAGTTTCATAAGTGAAGGAGAAATAAAATCCTTTACAGATAAGCAAATGCTTAGAGATTTTGTCACCACTAGGCCTGCCTTACAAGAGACCCTGAAGGAAGCACTCAACATGGAAAGGAACAACCGGTACCAGCCATTGCAAAAACATGCCAAAATGTAAAGACCATCGAGGCTAGGAAGAAACTGCATCAACTAACGAGCAAAATAACCAGTTAATATCATAATGGCAGGATCAAGTTCACACATAACAATCTTAACCTTAAATGTAAATGGACTAAATGCTCCAATGAAAAGACACAGACTGGCAAACTGGATAAAGAGTCAAGACCCATCAGTCTGCTGTATTCAGGAGACCCATCTCACACGCAGAGACATACATAGGCTCAAAATAAAGGGATGGAGGAAGATTTACCAAGCAAATGGAGAATAAAAAAAAGCGGGGGTTGCAATCCTAGTCTCTGATAAAACAGACTTTAAACCATCAAAGATCAAAAGAGACAAAGAAGGCCATTACATAATGGTAAAGGGATCAATTCAACAGGAAGAGCTAACTATCCTAAATATATATGCA
Source organism: Theropithecus gelada (assembly GCF_003255815.1). NCBI lineage: Eukaryota > Metazoa > Chordata > Mammalia > Primates > Cercopithecidae > Theropithecus > Theropithecus gelada. The sequence continues at coordinate 94,576,787 of NC_037683.1, forward strand.
CCCAATACAGGAGCACCCAGATTCATAAAGCAAGTCCTTAGAGACTTACAAAGAGACTTAGACTCCCATACAATAATAATGGGAGACTTCAACACTCCACTGTCAACATTGGACAGATCAACGAGACAGAAAGTTAGCAAGGATATCCAGGAATTGAACTCATCTCTGCAGCAAGCAGACCTAATAGACATCTATAGAACTCTCCACCCCAAATCAACAGAATATACATTCTTCTCAGCACCACATCGTACTTACTCCAAAATTGACCATATAATTGGAAGTAAAGCACTCCTCAGCAAATGTACAAGAACAGAAATTATAACAAACTGTCTCTCAGACCACAGTGCAATCAAACTAGAACTCAGGACTAAGAAACTCAATCAAAACCGCTCCACTACATGGAAACTGAACAACCTGCTCCTGAATGACTACTGGGTACATAACGAAATGAAGGCAGAAATAAAGATGTTCTTTGAAACCAATGAGAACAAAGATACAACATACCAGAATCTCTGGGACACATTTAAAGCAGTGTGTAGAGGGAAATTTATAGCACTAAATGCCCACAAGAGAAAGCAGGAAAGATCAAAAATTGACACTCTAACATCGCAATTAAAAGAACTAGAGAAGCAAGAGCAAACACATTCGAAAGCTAGCAGAAGGCAAGAAATAACTAAGATCAGAGCAGAACTGAAGGAGATAGAGACACAAAAAACCCTCCAAAAAATCAATGAATCCAGGAGTTGGTTTTTTGAAAAGATCAACAAAATTGACAGACCACTAGCAAGACTAATAAAGAAGAAAAGAGAGAAGAATCAAATCGACGCAATTAAAAATGATAAAGGGGATATCACCACCGACCCCACAGAAATACAAACTACCATCAGAGAATACTATAAACACCTCTACGCAAATAAACTGGAAAACCTAGAAGAAATGGATAATTTCCTGGACACTTACACTCTTCCAAGACTAAACCAGGAAGAAGTTGAATCCCTGAATAGACCAATAGTAGGCTCTGAAATTGAGGCAATAATTAATAGCCTACCAACCAAAAAAAGTCCAGGACCAGATGGATTCACAGCTGAATTCTACCAGAGGTATAAGGAGGAGTTGGTACCATTCCTTCTGAAACTATTCCAATCAATAGAAAAAGAGGGAATCCTCCCTAACTCATTTTATGAGGCCAACATCATCCTGATACCAAAGCCTGGCAGAGACACAACAAAAAAAGAGAATTTTAGACCAATATCCCTGATGAACATCGATGCAAAAATCCTCAATAAAATACTGGCAAACCGGATTCAACAACACATCAAAAAGCTTATCCACCATGATCAAGTGGGCTTCATCCCTGGGATGCAAGGCTGGTTCAACATTCGCAAATCAATAAACATAATCCAGCATATAAACAGAACCAAAGACAAGAACCACATGATTATCTCAATAGATGCAGAAAAGGCTTTTGACAAAATTCAACAGCCCTTCATGCTAAAAACGCTCAATAAATTCGGTATTGATGGAACGTACCTCAAAATAATAAGAGCTATTTATGACAAACCCACAGCCAATATCATACTGAATGGGCAAAAACTGGAAAAATTCCCTTTGAAAACTGGCACAAGACAGGGATGCCCTCTCTCACCACTCCTATTCAACATAGTGTTGGAAGTTCTGGCTAGGGCAATTAGGCAAGAGAAAGAAATCAGGGGTATTCAGTTAGGAAAAGAAGAAGTCAAATTGTCCCTGTTTGCAGATGACATGATTGTATATTTAGAAAACCCCATTGTCTCAGCCCAAAATCTCCTTAAGCTGATAAGCAACTTCAGCAAAGTCTCAGGATACAAAATTAATGTGCAAAAATCACAAGCATTCTTATACACCAATAACAGACAAACACAGAGCCAAATCATGAATGAACTTCCATTCACAATTGCTTCAAAGAGAATAAAATACCTAGGAATCCAACTTACAAGGGATGTAAAGGACCTCTTCAAGTAGAACTACAAACCACTGCTCAGTGAAATCAAAGAGGACACAAACAAATGGAAGAACATACCATGCTCATGGATAGGAAGAATCAATATCGTGAAAATGGCCATACTGCCCAAGGTAATTTATAGATTCAATGCCATCCCCATCAAGCTACCAATGAGTTTCTTCACAGAATTGGAAAAAACTGCTTTAAAGTTCATATGGAACCAAAAAAGAGCCCGCATCTCCAAGACAATCCTAAGTCAAAAGAACAAAGCTGGAGGCATCACGCTACCTGACTTCAAACTATACTACAAGGCTACAGTAACCAAAACAGCATGGTACTGGTACCAAAACAGAGATATAGACCAATGGAACAGAACAGAGTCCTCAGAAATAATACCACACATCTACAGCCATCTGATCTTTGACAAACCTGAGAGAAACAAGAAATGGGGAAAGGATTCCCTATTTAATAAATGGTGCTGGGAAAATTGGCTAGCCATAAGTAGAAAGCTGAAACTGGATCCTTTCCTTACTCCTTATACGAAAATTAATTCAAGATGGATTAGAGACTTAAATGTTAGACCTAATACCATAAAAATCCTAGAGGAAAATCTAGGTAGTACCATTCAGGACATAGGCATGGGCAAAGACTTCATGTCTAAAACACCAAAAGCAACGGCAGCAAAAGCTAAAATTGACAAATGGGATCTAATTAAACTAAAGAGCTTCTGCACAGCAAAAGAAACTACCATCAGAGTGAACAGGCAACCTACAGAATGGGAGAAAATTTTTGCAATCTACTCATCTGACAAAGGGCTAATATCCAGAACCTACAAAGAACTCAAACAAATTTACAAGAAAAAAACAAACAACCCCATCAAAAAGTGGGCAAAGGATATGAACAGACATTTCTCAAAAGAAGACATTCATACAGCCAACAGACATATGAAAAAATGCTCATCATCACTGGCCATCAGAGAAATGCAAATCAAAACCACAATGAGATACCATCTCACACCAGTTAGAATGGCAATCATTAAAAAGTCAGGAAACAACAGGTGCTGGAGAGGATGTGGAGAAATAGGAACACTTTTACACTGTTGGTGGGATTGTAAACTAGTTCAACCATTATGGAAAACAGTATGGCGATTCCTCAAGGATCTAGAACTAGATGTACCATATGACCCAGCCATCCCATTACTGGGGATATACCCAAAGGATTATAAATTATGCTGCTATAAAGACACATGCACACGTATGTTTATTGCAGCACTATTCACAATAGCAAAGACTTGGAATCAACCCAAATGTCCATCAGTGACAGATTGGATTAAGAAAATGTGGCACATATACACCATGGAATACTATGCAGCCATAAAAAAGGATGAGTTTGCGTCCTTTGTAGGGACATGGATGCAGCTGGAAACCATCATTCTTAGCAAACTATCACAAGAACAGAAAACCAAACACCGCATGTTCTCACTCATAGGTGGGAACTGAACAATGAGATCACTTGGACTCAGGAAGGGGAACATCACACACCGGGGCCTATCATGGGGAGGGGGGAGGGGGGAGGGATCGCATTGGGAGTTATACCTGATGTAAATGACGAGTTGATGGGTGCAGTAGACCAACATGGCACAAGTATACATATGTAACAAACCTGCACGTTATGCACATGTACCCTACAACTTAAAGTATAATAATAATAAATAAATTAAAAAAACAAAACAAAAACAAAAAACAAAAAAAAATAAATAAATAAAAAATAAAAAAATAAAAAAAAAAAAAAACAAATATCATATGGGAGGGAATCCACTTAAAAATTATCTGATAAGAATCTCAAACTGAAGAAATTCTGAATTGTACAAGTAAATGTGTCTAAATGTGTTGATGAAGCACATGGACCATGCACATGAGCAAAGAGAAGCCAGGAAGAATAATGTTGACTTTGGCCTCATCATTAATGGAAAAAAACAAGAAGTTTTCCGGGGACAGCAGCAATCAGAAACTTCTATGAACATCTCCATATGTATCATATTTAGAATGATATATTGGTTCAACAGGCTTTGCTTTGGCCTTTTATGTGAGGCATTGTGTGATATTTATGGTGTGTTTGCACCTGATCTGTTTATCAATGTCATCCTCCTCAAACCAGACCTAGTTGTATTGACTCATGATTTTCACAAAAGTGATGGTAGAATGATCGATGGAACCCCACCAAAGAAAACCCAATCACTATCTCTGCTGCCATTTTTCACTGGGAGAAGCCAGCTCCAAAGGAGCCATTACAACCAGGTCCTGAATCTACTAGAAAGTAATGTTTCATTCATTACAGTATTGCTTTGAATCATTTTGCTGATTTGGAAAGGAAATTTGTAAACAACTGACACTTACAAATTCTTATTCTTTAAATCCTTTCCCTAAGAATATTTTATTTACATTTCGGGGAAGTGAACACCCTACATTGCAAAATTCATATTTTCCACCTCGTTCCCACTCTTTCTAGTTTTAAAGAAAGAATAAAATATATTTCAGTGTTCTACCTCTACTTGGATAAATTTATGAATACCTGTTAAGGAATATCTGTGGCATATATTTCCCTATTTAAATTCTATTTTCCATGTCTACAAAACTCAGCTGTGGTAAGGAGTTAGTAAGTTTGTGGGAAAGCCAGGTAATATTTTTAGAAAAATAGAAATGCTGTAGGTTATGAATGAAGTAGTAGTAGTAGTAGTAGTAGTAGTGTGTGTGGGGGGGGGGTACATGGGAACAATGCACAACAACTTGGTGTTATTAGAGAATATTTACCTTCAAGTTAATACATAGTTAGAAATGAGTTAGCCTCTTTGGATGTTAGTTAAGCTACAAACTGCCAGAATTAAGATTGTCCTTCTGTTAAACCATAAAATGGACATAAATGAGAGAAGAAAGAAATGCCAAATCATCTAAGAGATAAAGTAATCCTCAGACCCACACAATATTGATTAAGTTAATATAACTTAACCGAAAAACAGAATGTGTCCAAATGAATGGACCTTGGTCAATTCAGAATTTTAAGTAAATATAATCACAGAAACATATTTTCAATTCCTTTCTTCATTGTTCAGGATAGATGTAACCAGGCAAATTTGAGCAAAACATTACTGTAGGCGGTGAATGTTTCTGTTGCAAGGATAGACACAGTCAAAAGAGCTGATGTCTCAAAGATTTTATTCAGCAGCCTACTTGTCCGCCCTTGAATTTTTTATAGACTCATTGAGGCATAATTTACATATCATAATAGTCACCCATTGTAAGTGTACAGTTGAATGATTTTTTAGTAAATTTATACAGTTGCATAATCATAAGCACAATCCAGTTTTAGAACATTTTTATCACCCACAAAGTTCCCCATGCTCATTTGCAATCAATTTCTACTCCTACCCTCAGCCCCAGGCAACCATAAATCTGTTTTCTGTCTCTATAGATTTGTCTTTTCTGGAAGTGTTATGGAAATGAAATCATACACTAGATAGTCTTGTGTTGAGCTTCTTTCACTTAGCATTATATACTTGAAGCTTATCTATGTTATTATAATTATCAGAATACCATTTAAAACTTGCTGAAGAGCATTCCTTTTTATGGATCTACACTTTGTTGATCTATTCACCAGTTTCTGGACTTTTGGATTGCATGAATAAGCTTCCACGAACAGTCAGGAACAAGTCTTGGCAGGAACATATGTTTTGATTTATCTTGAGTAAAAACTAGGAATAGAATTGCTGAGTTAGACACAAGTATGCATAAAATCTTTTCAGATCTTGTCAAGGTGCTCTCCAAAGTGACTATACTGCTCTACATACCCATAAGTAGTGCATGAGAATTTCAGTTTTTCCAAATCCTCACCAACACTTAGTATTGCAAATCTTTTGGATTACAGCCACTCTAGTGGGTGTGTAAAGGTATCTCATTGAGGTTTCAAGTGGCATTTTTCTAATGAATAATGATATTGAGCATCCTTTCATGTGCTTATTAGCATTTTGTATATCTTCTTTGTGAAATCTCTATTCAAATATGTTGCACACATTTAATTAGGTTGTTTGTCTTATTGTTGAGTGATAAGTGTTCTTTCTACATTCTGGAAAGAAGTTCTTATCAGATATGTATTTTGAAAATATTTTCTCCGAGTCAGGTATTAGTCTTTTCATTTTCTTTCTTTTGAATTGAAAAAGTTTTAATTTTGATAAAGCCAAATTCATCAATTATGTCTTTTATTGATCTAAGAAATTGTTGCCTAACCCAAAGTCACAAAGACATTCTCCTATGTGTTCTTCTAGAAGTTTTACAGTTTTAGCCCTTAAGTTTAGGTCTATAATCCATTTTGAGTTAACTTTTTTGTTTATGGTGTGAGGTAGGGAGCTAAGATTATTTTTTTTTTGCATGTATATATTCAATTTTCCCAGCTAAAAATATTGTCCTTTACTAAGTAGACTTGATGCCTTTGTTGAAAACCAACTGACCATAAATGTAAGGGTTTCACTTTTAATGTGATACAGAACACAATTTCCTCTTATGATAACTTGACTCCCCACATAAATCAGCCTTCATCCAAGGAATGTACTGCTAAGGCCAGTGTGAACATTAACGCATCATTCTCACTTTAAATAAAATAATTGGAATAACAATTTATACAGAAGTTTACAAGTTCAGTTAAACTAAGTTTCTGAGCCCACCAAGCTGAGGAACTAATTGGGATACATTTTTCAAGGTTATCATAATCTTGAGAGGGTATTTGGCAGCCAGCTATCTTCTCCTGACATCACTTTACAGAAACTTCCAAACTATAATCACCAAGAAGTATTTGTTGAGGCTCATTTATATGGAAGGCGCTAGGAAAGATTCAAAGAAATATAAAACGTGTCAGTATTTCACTGGTATGTGTCAGTAGGACCAAACAGGGTGTTCGTGTCCAGAATCTACTGTGATTGGTGATGTCTGTACTGTACTGGTTATAAACATTTTGAATATCATCACTGAACATAAGATATGGTTCTCCATCTTTTGAGAGTGCGTAGTGTGGTTGGAGAGATAAGACAACCGCATAGTTAAAATATTCAAGGCAGAAAGTGACATGCTGGATTTAAAATATGGAAAGAGGGAAGATCACAGAGAGCTACTGGTATTATTAGCAGAAAAATGTTTCCAAAGATAAATAAAATCATTTTCCTAAAGAAAAATATTATATAAAATTTAGGCTTTTTAAACTTATAATTCATCAGTGCCCCAGCTATCCTAACCAATAGTGTCTGATCACATTGTTAAAATAATAATGCTGATTGCTATTACTTATTGACTGCCTACCAAGTGTCAGGACTACATTATATTAACTATATTATCTAGCTATGCAAGGTGGCTACAGCTCTAACTATCCTAGGCTGTAACGTATATCATCTCTAATCCTTACAACAAACCTAATAAGTTGAAAATATTATTGTAGCCATAGGCCTAACTTGACCAGCTTGGAATAAGAAAATAAGGCTACAAAAAGACAATAATATTCAAATTTAAATATTCCAATTTCTAGACCTAAAATCAAAGCTTATGGAGAAGTCCAATCCTCCTCATTCTAAAGGACTACTAAGAACCCCCAAAATGCTTAAGTGGATTTTGAAGTAGTCTTTCTCATTGCTTCTTGCTTCTTGCCTTTAACCAGTAGAGGGCTATAATCCAGCCACAGACTAGTCACCATGATGGCTGGTCTTTAGACAGCTGATATAATGTTCTTGGTTTCTTCCCACAATGTTTTGCCATTGTCACTGATGAACCTCACTGTGATTTTGAATCTTTAGTGTTCATTAGAATACAAAAAAAAAAAAAAAGATGTTTCTGTCTCCCCATTGTCATGCTAGTCCTGGAGCCCACTGCATATATAGCTTCTATTAAGTGCAAGCAGAAGCAGCTTCCTGGGTGTGACCATGTTGTCAAGGAACCCCCCCGCCGCCGCCGTCTCTACTAAAAATACAAAAAATTAGCTGGGTGTGGTGGCGGGCACCTGTAATCCCAGCTACTTGGGAGGCTGAGGCAGGAGAATGGTATGAATCCAGGAGGCAGAGCTTGATGTGAGTCGAGATCGGGCCACTGCACTCCAACCTGGGTGACAGAGCGAGACTCTGTCTCAAAAAAAAAAAAAAGAAAAGAAAAAGAAAAAAAGAAAAATCATAAGAAGCCAAGGACTTGGTCACACTTTGTGTCAAGACGTAAGCCTTTCCCAAGATCTCCTCATCCAAGCCCTTGAAATTTAAAGAAGTTCATACTTCTCCCCTGCCAAAGGCTACCACAATTCTTATTCTAAGATAAATTACTGAAGTAACCAAGGTTTGCTTTAGGAGAAAATTCTCAGTTTTCCTATCCCCATTTAACAACTAAGAAAACAGAAGCTAGGAGACTTTAAGTGAATGGCCAAAGATCACACAGTAAACATGAAATTCAAATTTGGCATTTTCAAATTCACAAGCTAATCTTTTGTTACTCTGCTTTACTGTTTATAAAATCCCTGATACTTGAGAAGTCAGTTCTGGGCAGATTGGACGTAAGAAAAGAGTAGCCTAAAGTCTTCTCTCAGACTCACAGATATACCTATTGAAATAAAATTTAAAAAGTGTCTGACAGCAACTTGCAAGGCTTCTTATTCTCTCATGGTTTTTAGTCTGAAAGAATCTTTGTGCAAACCAGAATGTGTGCTGTTAGTAAATAACCCAAAGCTATTTATTAATTGGGAGTAAACAAAAATGTAGTTGGGTTTGATTCTGCAAACAAGCTCATAGAATCTAACAGACAAAGACAGTATTTCAGGCTAGAAAAAGGTAGAGAGAAAGAGAAACATTCCAGCGTTACCTTCCTGCAGTGGAAAGGCTCTCATTAGGACAAGCGCAGGTTTTTATGGATGTGTTTTTATCACTAACCGGCTGTGAGCATTCTGAAAGTCAATGCTTCTCTGTAGGCCCTTGCTACCCAGCTTGTTCACCTTTAAGCTAGGGTGAGGGAGGGTGGGTATAAGGACAAGATGATATAAAGAAATGTAAGGAGAAAAAAACATAATACCAATAAAACTGATCATTATGAAACTTTCTTCATTGGACAACCCAATAATATAAATAACAGCGTGGCATATTGACTGAAGTCAGGTAAGTTGTAATAATTAAATAAAATAATATAAATATAATCGCTGTCATTTACTGAACATTCGGTCTTGAATGAATTATTTCCCTTAACCTCAGTTTTCATTCTTATATACTAGGGCTAATATTGCCAAAAATTGGAATAAGGAACAGGCTAGTCATGCTACTGTCTAAGGTGCTGATCCACAGCAGTGCCAGAAGATCAATAGACTGCATTGAAGCTTTGCTGTTAGTTGACTCAAGTCCCCACACATGGCTCCTGATAAAACTGGCGATGTGTCCTTGGTTCTCTTTTGACCAAAGTAGTCAAAGCCCTCCAGTTGACATTTAAAAACTTCTTTATTTATAGACCTAACTCCAAATAAATAAATGTACAAACATATAAATAATATCTATTTGAAGGGACACTATATTAGTGAGGATAGTTTATTGTATAGTGCCATAATAAATAACTCTAAAATCTCAGTGACTCAAAAAATAGAGATATATTTCTTACTCACTCAATGTCTTGGTTGGCTGTTCTCCAATTTGAATTTATGCCATCAGAAATACATGGTAAGTATTTGCAAGTTTACTGTGGTAAAGAAATAAAGAGATGGAAGATACACACTGGCTCTTATCTGCTCTGTCTCAAAGTGGCACCCACCATTTCTGCTTCCAGTATCTTGGACAAAACAGTAGTAGGGATCAACCTAACTGGTAAATGTAGAGAATATTTACTGTGCCTCAGATGCCACCGCATTTACCTGGCTGGGTGCCTGAATATCTGATTGTAGCCTCAATACTCATAGAGTGATTGTGAGAATTATTTGAAATAACTCAGTAAGAACCTAGCCCTGGGTCTGGCATACACTTAATATTTAATAATTTTTAATTTCTTTTTTCTACCACCAGTCTCAAGGGAGAACTTTGCCAACCCTATAGAATCAATGTCAGCCATTAATGTGTTTCTAGATACTATAGCCAAAGCATCCTCACATCTTGCTTAGTGTGCCAGAAAGAGTTAGGTCAAAATGAAGGCTACGTTCCTGGAACAATTTGCAACCATCTTTTCATATCTCCACTATCACAATTTATTATGACATTCACCTGCTCTAGGTCCTTCTATGACTCCCTAAGCTTAAAGGAAAAAGTTGAAATTCCTTAATGTAACACACAAGACCCTTTTAGAGTTTGTCCTTCACCTCCCTCACTTGCCTCATACACAACACTTGCCTCGCTCACACTCACCCTCCACTCCGGTCCTGACAAATGCCTTCAATGTTCCTGGGCAACTCGGTTTATGCCATGCCTACCTGCATGAGCAGGTGCCAGGGGATTTTCTTGGAATGTCTTTCATTCACTTTTCACCTATATATTTGTGCTTTAACATCTTTTCTAAAATGCCTTTACTAGCTTTGCCAGTATGCCTTAAATGTCTGTGTCTATGCCTCACAGCATAGATCTAGATGAATCATTGCTGAATACTAAGTATATGCCAGCCCCTGAGCTATTGTGTGCATACCCGTATCACAAATTACTGAATATCAAACATTGACCCAAGGGTTTGTCTCTTCCTCTCAACTGGAAACTCTCAGAAGGCAGGAGCTATGTTGTATTTGATGCTAGATCTTCAGCGCCTAAAAAGATGTTTGGCACATTGTGGGAAAACACAAAAATTCATCATGTTAGTAAATGCCAACCTCATCACTGTGTTGTGTTTCATATATCCAACCACGCCTCTCCCTTTGCCCTGATTCTAGATTTCCCAGCAAACTACTAAACCAAGTATGCTGCCTCCTTGCCTACTGTCAGCTTCAGATGCCGTGGACCACTTCTAACTCCAGCTGGGCAAGGCCCCAATCTCTATTTAATGAATTAATTTAAGGGGTGGACAATGCATTGTTTGAAACCAGAAAGATGTGAAACCAAACCCTAGATTCACCACTTAGTAATTGCATGAACTCAGGCAGGCTCTCTTAACCTTTAACACTTTATTGCTTCATAAGGAAATTAGGACAATTCTTTCCATGCCATAGAGGGATATTATGAACATTAGAAAAGAATCCTAATTTTGTTGCCTGCCTGCATGCGTATTTCTCCAAATGGAGAAAATTGTACTCCAGAAGCCTCTTTAAGAAGGGTAGGAATTTATTTTTTTGAAGGAAAGTTCTTAGAAAGCTGTTTACAACAACAGATAGGACCCTGTAAGAGGACTGAATATGTAGAGAACCACCTTGTAAGAGACAAAAAGAATTGTTTCTCAAGAGTAGCAGATGAGCCAGGTAAAAGGGAGGATATAAAAGGGAAAAGAGAGAGTCAGGAAACTGTGGAAGAGCTCTCTATGACCCCTCAAATTTTAATGAGTTCAAAATATATGGTATATATATATTTTGAAGAACTTAGTAGTATATTCTGTCATAGAATAAATAGTCTATAAATTATAGATGCAATTATTAAAGTGTTGTCATTATTATTATCCCAGACTTAGTTATCAGTTAGTCCCACAGGTTTGCATTCATTAGTCAATTGAACGAGAGGAAATGTTTGTAGGGCTAAAATAATCGAGCTCAGATTTTCCTCTCTCTAGATTTTGTCCCTGGCTTTGCTTTTCACTCCAGGATGGGTTCTTACTCCTATCCTGATTTGCTTTGCTCATGTCTGAGGTGTTTCCTTGACTGGGTCACTTTTTATCAATTTTATTGAAGTCCAATTTATGTACAAGAAATAGTATTCATTTAAAATATGCAATTTGATGAATTTTAACAAATATATGCACCTATGAAACCACAATCAAATACAGAGCATTTTCATCACCCTCAAAAGCTTTCTGGTGTCCCTTTGCAGTCCATCCTTCCCTCTCCTCTTACCGCAGGCAAGCGCCGATCTGACTTTTATCCCGAGAAAGTCTTAGTTTGCTAGAGTGTTATAAGAGTAGAATCAAATGGTGTATGGCCATTTGGGTTGTTTTGGATATTATAAATAATACTGCTATGAACATTCACATACAGGTTTTTGGCTGGACCTTTATGCTTTCATTTCTCTTGGGTATATATCTGAGAGTAGAATGGCTGAGTGATATGGTAAGTATGTGTTTAACCTTTAAGAAACTTCCAAACAGTTTTCCAAAGTGGTTGCAGCAGTTTACACCCTCATCAACAACATGAGAGTTCCAGTTGCTCTACATCCTTGTCAAAATTTGGTGCTTTCAATCTTCTTAATTTTAGCCATTCTAATATGTATATATAGGTATCATATTGTTTTATTTATTTATTTATTTATTTTTTGGATGGAGTTTCACTCTTGTTGCCCAGGCTGGAGTGTAATGGCGCAATCTCGGCTCACTGCAACCTCCACCTACCGGGTTCAGGTGATTCTCCTGCCTCAGCCTCCCAAGTAGTTGGGATTACAGGTATAAGCCACCACACCTGGCTAATTTTGTAATTTTTAGTCGATACGGGGTTTCACCACTTTGGTCAGGCTAGTCTCAAACTCCTGACCTCAAGTGATCCACCTGCCTCGGCCTTCCAAAGTGCTGGGATTACAGGCGTGAGCCACCATGCCAAGTCGCATATTGTGATTTTAAGTTGTATTTTCCTAATGCCTAAAGGTGGTGAGCATCTTGTTTTGCATATCTTCTTTTGTCTTCAACTGACTTTTCAGCTCTTCGAGCATTCTTTGTGGCTATATGCTGTCCCAGCTGTTATTCTCAGGCATCGCTTTCAAGCACCCTTTGAGTGCTGAGAATGCCCCTTTTGCACATTACCTTACTGTTTTGTGCTGGCTTTTGAATTTGTTTTTAGATTTATGGTACTCTTTTCACCTTTGATACAGGAACTTGTCAAATCTCAACTTTTGGAGACAATCTCCTATAAAAATACATTGCTTCATCAGATGAAAATTTACTCAATGTTTTATTTATCTTGATATCAATGTTATCTATCATTATTATTAGTTATTGTTATTATTATTTTGAGACAGGGTCTCACTCGGTCACCCAGGCTGGAGTGCAGTGGCACTATCTCAGCTCACTGCAGCCTCGACCTTCAGGGCTCAAGCAATCCTCCCACCTCAACCCCCCAAGTAGCTGGGATTACAGGCACATACCACCACGCTCAGCTAGTTTTGTATATTTTTTTGTAGAGACAAGGTTTCATCATGTTGCCTAGGCTGGTCTTAAACTCCAAGGTTCAAGCGATCGGCCTGCCTCAGCCTCCCAAAGTGCTAGGATTACAGGCATGAGCCTCCATGCCTGGTCTAATTTTATCAATTATTTTTTATATAAGTTCAAGATATCAAACTGGAATATTTATTTTAAAAACTACATCTAACTTGAAAAATCCTAATCACAACCTCTCAGCCAAGCCAATAATATGACCTTCTCCCTACCTCCTATATACTGGCTTTAAAAATTAGAAGTTAAAAGAACTTAAACATACAAACAAGTGTATCATAGCTAAGCTATGTAAGGTAAGTTATGATACTTAGCAATTTAGATTCTTAAAATAAAATGAATATTTAATATATTTGTCTCCAGGTGCATTAAATTTAAAAGCATCTGTTCCCTCCATGAATTCATGATTAAAATGACAGCAATCAGAATGAAGAAAATCTTTTCTGAAGAGTAAAATATACCCTAGATTATCTAATGTTGACAAAATACGCCTTGTGATGGGTGAAATTCACAATATTCACCTGAGAACCTTGCTCAGTTGACCTAAAAATTCAGAGGTGTCTATTCTACTGAGCTGGACATACTCCATGAATATTTGTTTCCAGGTTGTGTGGGAAGGAGAAAAACAAAAGATCTCTTTTTTGTCCTAATGTTTTAAATATTTGATCATGAAAAAGAAGATTGGAATAAGGAGTTACTTAAGTGTTTATAAGCATATATACAAATATGTGTTTAATGATTGTATATACATTAGTGCATAATTTTAAAATATGGTTTTTAAAATACAAAAATACATCTTGATAAAATGCCTTGTATTTTTTTTCTCCTAAAAGAATAAAGAAATGTTCGGGGGAATGTATTTTAAAGACACAAGTTAGGGAAAAGTAAAATGCATCCACTCTCATCACAGAAAATATCAAGACCACTCTGGCCTTAGGAAATGCAGATGTTCTGCTTCAGCAGGAAAATGGGAAGTTGTGTAGGACAACCAGGGTTGAATAAATCCTCATTCAATAGCAACATTTTTCTCAGGCAAATGTAACCATCATTGTCATCTAATTCATGAACGCCTTTTTCCCTTTCTCTTTTACCTTTGTGTTCCTACATGGTCTACAAGTTAAGAGCCTAAAGATCACGGTGATGAATATCATCTACTCTTCTTTGATAATATATTCTGGGAAAAAATGTCCTAAGTCTCAACGTTAAAAACAGAGAAATTCTAATATCATCTGTTTCCAGTAATGCACTCTAAACCAAGCAGGCTGTAAATTGCCTGTTTTGGTTATACATACCAGGAAAAACACATATATTTACCGATAGAATTGGGGTTAATTTGGCCATTGTTTTTAGAAACTGATGGGGGAAAACCGAGGTACAGAAAAGTTATAGGACTTGCTGAAGCTTACATAGCCAGTGGTAAAGCCAGAACCAGAAACCAAAGTCTTCTGACTCTCTCATGAGAACAAAATTAGTGAAATAAGTGTGTTAAGATACAAATTAGGAAACCAGCTACTTTAATAATTGCTGACCCTTTTTTATTTATGTCAATGCTGTATACATTGCCACCTTAATTTTGCCATCAAAGATTTAGTAAGTTCCTCAATTTACTCAAGAAAAATTCAATGTAGGAGCTATAAACATGAGCTTTTCCTTCAGGAGTTCCTAGTGTTGTAAAAGAACATTGTAGGTATATTTCTATGTGACAAGAATAAATAATACAAAGATAAATCATGAGAGATGTGGACAGAGCAAGTGGCATGGTAATCAGGGTGGGCATTAAAGACATGCCAGTATACTCCTCTATGGTGTCTAGATCAACACAGATGCTTAAAGTATATTTCAGAGTTATATAAATGCATGTTTAACTGATGTGTAAACTATACAGCCTATGACACTGCAATAAACTAAACTATAGTTCCTTGAAAAAGACACCATTTTTTTTTTAAACTTTGTATTTCTGGTACATAACAGAGTCTCTAGTATGACACAGTAGGTACCCAAGAAATATGCATGTATACCTGAATGGGTGAAAATATCCAATATGTTGAGTGGTATGTTTGTCTGGAACAAGCATGGCAAGCAGTCTAGGTACTGGACACTCAGAATAGGTATAAAAACTAATCTTCCTTGCAAGCCCTTGTAGATCGGGCTTCAACTGATAGCTTCTAATATTAGAACGGTTTATATCTTGATATCCCTAAAACGTCGTGTCTCTATACCTAGTGAGCACGCAAGGTGTCTTTTATCTGGATGCACTGGAGTTCTGGAGAACGGACTTATAAATCCACTAGCATTACAAATGTCATTAATTTGGTGTTCAAAGATGAGTCGTGCAATTTCATTATTCCACAAATAAGGCAATAAAGAGATAGAGGTAGAATTCTAATAGTTTATTTATGATTCTTCAAAGAAGCAGTTTGAGTTACATAGAGGGGTTTGTTAACATAAAGGACAGGATAAGACTGAATATCAGAACGGAAAGTACCGCAAACAGTAAGAGAGAAGTCAGGTTGTCAGTTTGTTAGTATTAGCAAGACTTGGGCTTATTTTCTCAAATAAAGCCAATATGTGAAATAAAACTCCTGGAGCAATATGCCAGAACTTTTTTTCTCTCTCTCTCTAGTATAGTCACGAAGGCAATTCATCAGTCAGATGGCTAACTCCAAAACACGATGGCCAAGCCTTTTAAATGACAGGTTCACCTGGCAGAAATAGCCTGTGTGGACCACTGATACTCTTGGTAGTTTGCATGCCCTTTAATGATTCACCATCTGTGTATCTCTAGGGACTGGCTTTGGCTGAGCTTTGAAGCCTACAATATTAGTGTGAGTAATACTACAAGTGAGCAACTATGGACCTGAGAACAATCAAGCTCAGTGGTGTGAAATGTAAAGGATCAAGAAAGCAGCCATGCTCAGCTGGGTGAAGTGAAGCAAAAACACACATAGGAAGGCATCTGGATAACAACCTTGAGGAAATGAAGAGTGACCTCCATGGTTCCAGGCTGCTTCCAAACAGGTTTCCCTCCCCATGCCTGTAAGCTCTGCTATGCCCACAGAGGTAAGGCGTGAATTAAATCATTCACTGATATAAGATGTCAAATGCCTTAGCACCTAAGTACATGCTTCCATCAGGAAAATGAAAAGAAAGGAAAATGAAGCAATAATCCACATATTGATAACCTGTATTCCTTGATAAAATCAAGATCTACCCAAACTTAGGGTAGACCCATTATCTGGAGTGAAATCATTCATTCATTCATTAGTGCATTCACAATATTATTTAGTAAACTTCATTAAGACGTAATAAATAGCACAAACATTGCTCCTTATAATATTAAATTAATAAAAGCAAAAACAGTCACAGCAAATAACTTTCCTAATTTCATTGAAATTAGTATATTTTGTATATAACAGATTTACTTGGCAAAGAAGTCGTTTTTCTCACCCAATTCAAATATTAAGGAATCCAAAAAGTATGTATTTTTTTACTTTAAAAGAAGACAGAGAATATTTGGGGCTGATATTGAAGAAGGCAATAAGTCAGGATTTTAATTCATTGCTATCCTAATGAAAAAATCAAAAGTGATATTTAAAAAATCATGTGTCTTGCCTGAGAGAACAATATAGTAAAATTGTAATCAGTTGCTAAAGCTTAATCGATATTATCACATTGCAAAGTTTCTGGAAAGCGTTTTCCTTAATGAAACTTGTGAGGTCATGAAGTTTTGTTGGTTTCCCTGAATTAAATCATCAGTTCCCGTCAGACAGCATCTGTATTCGCTGATAAAAATCAAGATCTACCCAAAGTTAGGATGGACCCATTGTCTGGAGTAAAATAATTCATTCATTTGTAAGTTCACAATATTATTTAGTAAAATTTCCTAAGACACAATAAATAACACTAACATCGCCTCCTGTAATATTAAATTAATAAAAGCAAATAACTTCCCTAATTTCATTGAAAGGAGTATGTTCCATATACAGAAAATTCACTTGGCAAAGAAAACCTTCCATCAGATCCTGTCAGAGACTGTTTGTTTCTTTCATTACCCTGACCACGAGCCCAGGAATTTAAATATTTGTGGATAAGTTGGCCATTAAAGGAGTTAAAAAAAAAAAACAACTTCATACTCCTGTTTCTTTTATATCTTTTAAAATACCAGTTTGGTAGTTCAGTGTGTTGGAAGAGGAGTCACATCATATTCCTATGTGTTTAATTAGGCTATTCCATTAAGAATAATACAAGGAAATACATGGTCATCTCTTTCTCCATTTTAAGAAAAAAACTCCCTCATCCCAAGAAAGATCATGAATTCTATTGTAATAGTCTTAGTTCTACCAGTTAAAGATGACTTCTGACTATAAAAATGTTTCTATCAAAAAATATTCTAGTCATTTTTATCTATAACTTTCATGTGAGGTGATACTAACACAACAAGCAACATTTTCCAGTAAGGGTGAGAAAAGTAGATTGCAAACTTTAACTTCTCCTTGCTCCAACAATTATACTTCTGAAATAATTCCTTACTGTAAAGCTTCCTGAGGCTCATGGCTCTAATGTTAACCTTTGCCATGAAAAATTCACGTTCTCATCAAACTTATTTGCATGGGGCAAATATAAAAGGAAGCAAAGCTCAAATAATTAGTGACAGAAGATAGAGAACATCTCAGCATAATAGAAAGTTCAGTCTTTTATTTTTCCATTCGTATTCCTATATTCCATCTATTGCATCAAATACAAATACACACTGAGGAAATGTGTAGCCAGTGAAAATTTTATGAAAGAGGCTATGCTGCTAGCATGGTCCTGCTTAAATGATATTGAGAAGGATTCCATGTGACAGAAGTAATCACATGTTCCTCCAGCCACTAGCTGAGTGATGTTAGGCAAGTCATTTAATCTTTCAAAATCTGTTTTCTCATCTGGGAAATTAGAATAATATCCAGGGCTGCTTGAGGTTTAAATTAAATAATGTATGTGAAGAGTCTGGGATAAGAAAAGTACACAATATATGACGGCTAAATGGAAACAAGTCAATGAATTAATCTTACTCAAGGCCGGGCGCGTTGGCTCATGCCTGTAATCCCAGCACTTTGGGAGGCCAAGGCAGGTGATCACTTGAGGCCAGGAGTTCAAGACCAGTCTGGCCAACATGGCAAAACATTGTCTCTACCAAAAATACAAAAATTAGCCGGGCATGGTGGCCTGCACCTGTAGTCCCAGCTATTTGGGAGGCTGAGGCAGCAGAATCGCTTGAACCTGAGAGGCAGAGGTTGCAGTAAACCAGGATTGTGCCACTTCACTCCAGCCTGTGTGACAGAGCGAGACACCATCTCAAAAAAAAAAAAAAAAAAAAAAATTTAATCTACTCACCATTTTTGATGAGGAACAAATAACAATTATATAACAAAGCTAAAATAGTTCTCAGAGTTAAACTCATCACCTTAATGCTTCTATAAGAAAAAAATAGATTAAAATTATACTATGCACTCATTTAAATAATTTATTTTTTAAAAATGAAATATGTGAAAAGTAATAAACAGAAAATGGAGGTACAAAGAATAAAGCAAAACATCAAAAGAATGAACAAATCCAATGCTAGTTATTTCGGGGGAAATAAACTCTATATAAAAAAAATTCTAAAAAATGTTTGGAGCAGCTATCTCTATGCACTCAGAACAAAGTAGGCTTTTTCTAGGAATACCATATTGATCATTAATAAATCTGTCAATATAATTCACTGCATCAATACATATTAAAGGAGAAAATCTATGTCATCTAAATAGAGGCCAAAATTTTTTCTATAACATTCAATACCTATTCATAACAGTGAAAAAGAATACCTGGAAAGTTGGAGAAAAAAAGAAAAGGTGACTTAATTTATTTTAAGCCTATCCATGGTGAACCTGTAGTACTCATCCTTCTTACAGATGACATAATTGAATCATTTTTCACTAAATTCAGAAACGAAACAGAAATAATATAGGAATGACTTATTTCATAACTTCCACTGAACATTGTACTTACCCAAAACAATGCAGTAAGGTAAGGATGTAAGATATAAAAATTATAAGGCAACAAATTTAAGGCAAGGCATAAAATTATAACTATTTGTTAATAGTATGACTGACTTCATAGAAAAGTCAAAGAAAGTCACAGATAAACTATTAAAATCAAAAGAAATGTAGACAGTTGGTAGTATACAATGTTATTATTATTAGGGTTTTGTTTTGTTTTGTTTTTTGAGAGAGGCTCTCGCTGTGTCACCCAGGCTGAAAGTGCAGTGGTACAATCCTAGCTCAGGGCAACCTCAAACTCCTGGGCTCAAGCAACCCTCCCGCCTCAGCATCCCAAGTAGTAGGACCACAAGCGTGCACCGCCACACCTGGCTAAATTTGTTTTTTGTTTTTTCATACGGATAAAGTCTTGCTGTGTTAACCAGGCTAGTCTTGAACTCCTGGACTTAAGAGATCCTCTCACCTCAGCCTCCCAAAGTGCTGAGATTACAGACATGAGCCCTTGTGCCCAGCCACAATACTATTTTTAAAATAAGATTTTGTTTCACCAATATAAACCAATTATGTAACATAATAAGAAAAATAAAAGCCATTTCCTATGGTAACAAGAACTATGAAGTACTTAGTAGTCAATCTAATAAAAATTTACAAAATATTTCTAGACAAAATCTTATTTAAAGGCCTCATAGAAGACTGCCGTAGTCTGTTCGGACTACAGTAACAAAATACTTTAGACTAGTGCTATGGTTTGAATTTTTCTTCTCTCCGAAACTGATCTTGCAACTGAACACCCAGTGCAGTGGTATTAAGCAGTAGGGCCTTTAAGAGGTGATTTGGTCATGAGAGCTCTGTCCTCATGGATAGAATTAGTGGCCTTATAGAAAGGGCTTGAGGGAGTGTTTGTCTCCCATCTCTTTTGGCCTCTTTCATCATCGGAGAACGCAACAACAAGGCACCACGTTGGAAGCAGAAAGCAAGTCCTTTATCAAACATCAAATCTGCTGGCACTTCAATGTTGTCAACCTCCAGAACTGGGAGAAATAAATTCCTGCTATTTATTTATTTATTTACTTATTTATTTTTGAGAAAAAGTTTCGCTCTTGTTGCCCAGGCTGGAATGCAATGGCGCCAACCTGGCTCACCGCAACCTCCGCCTCCGGGGTTTAAGCGATTCTCCTGCCTCAGCCTCCTAAGCAGCTGGGATTACAGGCCTGCGCCACCATGCCCGGCTATTTGTATTTTTAGTAGAGACGGGGTTTCTCCACGTTGGTCAGGCTGGTCTCTAACCCCCGACCTCAGGTGATCTGCCCACCTAGGCTTCCCAAAGTGCTGGGATTACTGGCATGTGCCACCACGCCTGGCCTTCAAATTCCTACTGTTTATCAATCACCCAGTCTGAGGTGTTTTGTCATAGCAGCATAAACAGACAAGAACAACTGGGTAATTTATAAACTACAGAAATGTATTCACCATTCTGGAACTTGGAATGTTTTAAAGTTTAAAATCAAGGTGCCAGCAGATTTCGCGTCTGGACAAGACTTGCTGTCTGCTTTGGCACTTTCTCACTGCCTTCAGATGGCAGAAGAGGGTAAGGCAGCTTTCTTCATCCTCTCTTACTATTTTTTATTATTTTTTTTGAAGGGGGGGCAGGGGACAGAGTCTCGCTCTGTCGCCCAGGCTGGAGTGCGGTGGCGCCATCTCCGCTCACTGCAAGCTCCGCCTCCCGGGTTCCCGCCATTCTCCTGCCTCAGCCTCCCGTGTAGCTGGGACTACAGGCGCCCGCCACCACGCCCAGCTAATTTTGTTTATTTTTAGTAGAGACGAGGTTTCACCGTGTTAGCCAAGATGGTCTCAATCTCCTGATCTCGTGATCCGCCCGCCTCGGCCTCCCAAAGTGCTGGGATTACAGGCGTGAGCCACCACACCTGGCCTCTTCATCCTCTTTTATAAGAGAACTAATCCTATTCACGAAGACAAAGCCCTAATGACTTAATCACTTCTCAAAAGACTCCACTTCATATCAAGTATTAGATTACAACATTTACGTTTTGGGGGGAAAACCATCATTCAGACTATAACAAAACTTGAATAACAGAGTCTTATGGGAGGACTCAATATTTTATGGATATTATTTAAGCTCAAATTAATCTATAATGCATAGTCATTCTAATCAGCTCAAGTGGCTCTAAAATGTATATGGAAGAGTGCCAAATGTTAGATACATTAATTAGGATACCTTTACCTACAAATAACTAAAGCTCCACCTAAAAATACCCTACACTATAAAGAGACTCTGAAGTGTAGAACCCGCTTTCTTTTCATTTCACTGTTTTGTTTGCTCTCAGTAGGGTGGTTTGTCCAATTAACTGGGCTACTGTTATGCTCAAAATACGGTTGTCACATTCGCAGAAGTCCCATGAGAAGAAAGCAAACAGAGGCTTGCAAGGGATATAACTATCCCAGTGTTTCTTTTTTCAAATTGAGAGGAAAATAAATACCCATAAACACATCTCATCACATGCTCAGTCCTCAACTAATCACAGGCAAGGGGGAATGCAACTGTCACAATTATTGAGAATAATTATAATTTTATATTCCCACCTCCTTAAGATTTGGATGAGAACTCAGATACCCAGAATTACATCACTGCCCAATACCTAAGAAAGAACTAGAGTTCTACTGGCAAAAAAAAAAAAAAAAAAAAAAAAAAGGGTGCAGAAAATGACTATTAGGTAGGAAACCACAGTGTCCAGCAAAATGGGTATTCAGAATGTACAGAGTTCATTCAAATCAATTTTTAAAATAGAAACAAAATCAAAAATACAAACAGCAGACGATTTACAGATAAGAAAATATAAATGTCAAATAAACATATGGAAAAAGCTCAATTTTACTAAGTAATCATGAAAATGCAAATTAAAACAATCATGACATACCCTTTAATATCCATGAGATCAAGGATTAGCACATTTTTTATTAAACGACCAAATATTAACTATATCTGGCTTTGTGGGTTAAGCAGAAAAATAAAGGACATTTTATAAGTATGTATCAAACCACTTAAAATGTAATCATTTAAAAATATTAAAACCATTCTTAGTTTACAGGCTTGAAAAAGTACAGTTAGCTGGATTTGGTGCATGAGCCATAGTTTGCTGATTCCCCATTATATGGACAAAAACTTTAAAGTGCAAAATATTAAGAGTTGGTGAAAATGCAAGTAAAAGAGTGTCCTACAAGTAGCAAGGTTTATTGCTGCAACCACTGGAGAATAATATAGCATTCTCTAATGTAAAATTAAAATGTTCACACCTTACAACCTAATAATTTTTCTACTCACATTGCTCTTTAGAGAAATACTTGCACATATTCACAAGAAAGTATGTCCAAGAAAAATACCCAAGACGCTGTTACATATTTTCTATAGGATACATATAGATAGCTATCTATATGAAGAATATATTTGAAATGATAGACTAAACTCATAACTCCTATTATTTTCAAGCAGAACAAAGGGACCAGGTTTTGAAAATGCTTTCAGAGGATCTAAAGCTATTTGCATTTTTTCTGAAGTTTTTAATATTTTACAAGAAGAAAATGTTCATATGTCACTCATACTTAATTAAAATTTTTAATGCATATGTAAAACATCATAAGAACTGGACACAGTAGAGAGATTAAGAAGAAAAATATAGACATAGTTAGCTATAAATTGTTTAAATATCACAGCTAAAGATTTTACCTCAATGTTAAAATATATATAAATTTTTAGATATAATTTAGGGGTAAAATTGACCAAACATTTGAACTCCTAAATATTGTTAAGCCCCAAATTTTATAAGGCAGTGAACAAAAAATTTAGAACTCCAAGAGTTGAACATAAGTCATTAGGAATCTTCAACAAATTCCATCTATTTATTCTAAAGATAACATTAAAAAGTAATCAGACATTAGCCTTGCTGGATTTTCAATATTTGGTTTTAAAGGCCTTCCTTCTTGAATCATTTCAAATGAAAAACAGAAATATACCACACACAGACACAGACACACACACACACACACACACATCAATCTTAGGTGGAATGAAACAAAGAATGTGCATTCACAGACAAGCTCTCAGACATTGCCTTTCTTATATAAAGTGACTTACCTCCCTTTTTCATACACTTAATGATTAACAGGAATGAGATCCAACTATTGCTTTTATCAATTGAATATTGAGAAGTCATTTACTCTATGATCTGTCAAATATTCTTTTAATTTTTTATTTTTCGAGACAGTGTCTCACTCTATCACCCAGGCTGGAATGCAGTGGTGCAATCATAGCTCCCTGTAGCCTCAATCTCTTGGGCTCAAGAGAACTTCCCATCTTAACCTCCCAAGTAGCAGGGACTTCAAGCATGTGCCATTATGCCCAGCTGATTTTAAAATTTTTTGTAGAGATGGGGGTCCCTCTGTGTTGCCTACGCTGGTCTTGAACTCCTGGGCTCAAGTGATCCTTTCACCTCAGCCTCCCAAAGTGCTGGGATTACAGGCACAAGCCAATGCTTTCAGCAAAAGTTACTTTTATTAACAAAGAACTATTCTATTCTAGCTCTGAGACATTCTTGACAATGGAAAGAAACAGAAGATAAAGATGTATCAACAGGCAAGAATTCACACATTCTTATAATGTAGCACTGAGTAAAGCATTATTCTAAAATTGTTGGATCTATAGTAAAGATTTTTGGCAAAATGACTCAATAAGTTCACACCCTGAAGAAAACCCAACTCTGTTCAAAATACATATTTTCACCAGATATAGAATTCTGAGTTGATTATTTTATATTTTTTGTTTTCCTTTCAGCACTTAAAAGATTGTCTTTCACTTTCTCCTGACCTCCACAGCTTTTGATAAGAAGTCAGTAGTATTTCAAATCATTGTTCCACTAAATGAAATTTGTCTCTTTTTTTCTGGATAGTTTTTCTGGATAGATTTGTTCATTATCTTTGGGTTACTGAAGTTTGACTATAATTGCCCAGGTATTTGTGTGTGCGTGTATGTGTTTATTATGTTTGAGTTGTCCTGAGCTGCTTAAATCTGTAAAACTGTGCCTTTCAGCAATTGAGGAAATTTTTGGTCATTGTTTCACCAAATATTTTTCCCTTACTATCTCTCTCCTCTATTTCTAATAATGTCCCACAGGTCACTGATGCCCTGTTTCTTTCTTTTTCAAATATTTTTCTCTCTGTTCCTCAACTTGGATAATTTCTATTAAACTGTCTTCAAAGTTTCTTTCTTTCCGTTGTCTTCTGCGTGTTTCTATTTCTGATATTTTATTTGCCAAACAAATAATCTATATTTTGTTCTTCTTTATACTTTCTATTTGCCTGATGTGGTATTTTCTTATCTTTTCATTCGCCCCAAGTATATTTTTCTCATTGAGTGTGGTTCTGACAGGTGTTTTAGAATTCTTGCTATCCCAACTTCTGAGTCATCTTGGAGTTGCTACTCTTTGATCATTATTTATCTTAATGATGAGTCATATTTTTCTAATTCTTCACATGTCAAGTAACATGAGGTTGTATCCTCAACGCTCTGATTGTTTTATGGATTCTGTTTCATTCCTCAAAAGAGTGCTAATTTTTCTTTAAGTAGGCAATTAACTTAGTTGGACTCAAACTGCCCACTTTTTCTCTTGGTTAGCATCTCAAATATCAATTTCATTATTTTCCTTTAACTGGATTCTATTCCACACAATAGTGGCTCTGGAATCATCCAGTAATTTGGGCAAAGTTTATACACAAATTTGGGGGCTTTCCTTTTTTAGTCTTCTCTTTTATAAGATTCTTTCCTAATATCCTGATGGCTGTACTTAGCCTCAATCTCTATTCTCTTATTCCTCAGGTCAGAGAACTGTGGTTTCATATCAAAGTTTTAGCCAGCCCATGCAGCTGTGACCACACACTGCCCTCAGGTTGAAGTCCCCAGAAATCTCACCTCATGAGAGAGATCCATTTTTCCTCCCAAATTAAAACTACCCTTCAATAAGAACTTAATCTTTCACACTGGAAGGAGAACCCCTGTCAGCTTGTTCTATTCTTGATTTGGTTGAATGGTGGCAGAGACATGGAATTGATTCTTAAAAGAGTTTTGAAAGATTTAAATTCCGCATGAGAGATTTCTCTCTCATGATCTTTTGAGCTTCAAATCTATAGTATTAGTAATGTAGTCAAATCTAAGAGAGGATGTATCCCATTTAAACATCCTATTTTATACATTCACATTTAGAAATACCTAAAACACTGGTGGAAGCATGTTGAAAATATGAGAAGAAAAATTATAAGAAAAATAAAAGTAATATTATTGTGGTCATACAGGTCACCTGTGTGAAGGGACAAAATAGTATATTCCTCTTTAGCACAGAGGCAAGAAAAATATAGAGGACTTCATTTGTCTATGAAAAGGATCAAATCTCATTTGGCTAAAACTAAAGGTCCTGAGAAGTTCTTATCTAGATTTTCCAATAATCTCAATTACCCAGTGGTGGAAGAAATGGTAAAAAGTTCTACTCTAGACCTAATTTTAACAAACAGAGTTATTTGGTGATGGGGAAATGATAAATGTTATATTAGTCCATTTTCACACTGCTATAAAGAACTACCTGAGACTGGGTAATTTACGAAGAAAAGAAGTTTAATTGACTCACAGTTTTCACGCTGTACAGGAAACATGGCTAGGAGGCCTTGGGAAACTTACAATCATGGTGGAAGGCAAAGCAGAGGCAAGTACCTCTTACCATGACAGAGCAGGAGAGAGAGAGGGACATGCTATACTTTTCAACCATCAGATCTTGTGAGAACTCATTATCACTGAGACCAGCATGGGGGAAATCCGCCCCCATGATTCAATCACCTCCCACCAGGACCCTTCTTCAACCCTTGGGGATTACCATTTGGCATGAATTTGGGTAGGGACACAGAGCCAAACCATATCAAATGTCTTAGAAGAAAGCAGTTCTATAATCTTAGATCACAATACCTATAGTAGTAAAGGTTGAGAAAAGCCTGTTTCAAATACCTTGTTGAGATATTTAGAGGGGCATGTTTTAAAAATATTATAATTAATGGTTCCCTAGTATGTGGTTCCAAGCATGACTCTTGAACGGTTGGATTCAAGGGAGTTGGAAAACACTTATTGATGCATTTTCAATTGTGGAATCAAAAAGTCATCTTAGGAGAAAGAAACAAGGAGAAAATGGATGAAGGAAATCTTGCCCCAAGACTGGAAAGAAGAATAAATAACCAAGGATGTGTATGAAACCATGCTGTTAGGAAGTCTGAGACCAAAATTAAATGAGGCATATATCAAGTGCTAAGGACAGTAAAACTATTTAAACGTTATTTTATAAATAAGAAAATGAACAAAAGAGGTCCGGGACCACTATGGGGCACAAGGTGTCACATAGAAGTTTGATATAAAGAAAACAGAATATCTAAATTCCTGTTTTTGCTTCTGATTTTTCTGCCAAGTATAAAACTAGTATTCATAAGGGAAAAGAAAGTCCAAAGGTAGTAAAGTTATTTTATATGAATTCAGGTTATTTGGCTTAGATGAATTGCATCCCAAGGCTCTAAGAGAACTTGTAAATGAAATCACTCAACAACCATCCTTATTTTATGAGAAATTTTAGACAAGGGCAAAGGAGTCTGAAAACTGGAAAAAAGCCAGAGTCAGTCCCACTTTCAAGTGGAAAATTATAGGTTTGGCAAACAAACTGCTGGATGCAAGGATGGACTACTAAAGAAATGGATTGTAAATACGTGGGAAAGGGAGCAGCTATCATAAAATGTGTATGAATGGCTTGTCACATTCCACTCATGTTTTGCTCTGAAAGGATTATAGGACATATCTAATATAAAAATCCAGGACACAAAGCTAACAGGGACTTAGTGAGTCAATTGGTAAACAAATGGTTCTCTTTTTATATCCCTTTTATAGAATGGAGAAACATAGGTTGAATGCTAAGAAAGATTATCATTGTAGTAGCCAGTGGAATTATTGTACACAAACAGCAGAGACCAGTGATTTGATATTAACCAAGCAAAATGTTGACAGATGTTATGGTTGCAGTGTCTCCCCCAAAATGATGTGTAGAAGTCCTATCCACCAGTACCTAGGAATGTGATCTTATTTGGAGATAGGGTCTTTGCAAATGTTATTAAGTTCATGTGAGTCATCAGGGTGGGACATAATGGGACAAAATGCAATATGATGGAAAGGAAGATATCATGTGAAGATGGAGACACAGCGAGAACGACATGTGACAATAGAGGCAGAGATTGAAGTGCTGTAGCGGCAACCCAAGGAGTGCCCGACATTGCCAGCAACCACCAGAAACTAGGAGGAAGCAAGGGAGGATTCTCCTCTACAACTTCCAGAGGGACATGGCCTTGCCAACGCCTTAACTTCAGAGTCTTAGCCTCCAGAACTATGAGAGAATGCATTTCTGTTGTTTTAAGCCACCTAAGTTTTGGTATTTTGTGACAGCAGCCCTAGAAATCAAATATCCTAAGTATATCCCAGAAGCCTGCTTCTGACCCTGTCAATTCAACATTCTAAAAGGAGTTTGATAAAGACACAAAAAAAAGGTGAGGAACAAAAATTATTAAGAATAAAAAGGTAGGCCAGGAGCGGTGGCTCACGCCTATTACCCCAGCATTTTAGGAGGCTGAAGCGGGTGGGATCATGAGGTCAGGAGATTGGAGCCATGCTGGCTAACATGGTGAAACCCTGTCTCTACTAAAAATACAAAAATTAGCTGGGTGTGGTGGCGGGCGCCTGTAATCCCAGCTACTGGGGAGGCTGAGGCAGGAGAATGGCGTGAACCCAGGAGGCGGAGCTTGCAGTGAGCCGAGATTGCACCACTGCACTCCAGCCTGGGCGACAGAGCGAGACTCCATCTCAAAAAAAAAAAAAAAAAAAAAAGAATTAAAAGGTACTTAATTGAAAATAATTATATATAACTAGTTTAATGTAAATTTTCATCACCATTTAAAAATAAAACTACACTCCAAGTACATGCTGCATATGTTCGCAAGTTTTCAAATTTTGAGTTACCTGAAAAATTTTAAAAAACCTATTGCTTGTACTTAAACATTATAGGCAATTTACAACTAGAAGTTTAAACTTCTAGTAGAAGTTTACAACTAGAAGTCTAATTGTATTAGTTTACACCTAATTTACAATTTAATTGTATTAGTTTACAACTAGAAGTTTAATACAATTAAACTTCTAGTAGAAGTTTAATTCTAAATACAATGCATTAAAGAGCTCTGAATAATGAAGCCTAGTTTAGAGAAAAGTGTTGGAAAGAAAGGGTTTCAAAACCATGCCATATTAAAAGTCTGACAAAAGTGACAGAGTTTAGTGTGTAGAAGAAGGTACTAGAAGCAGATGCTACACTGTCTGCAAATACAATAATGTGTCACTTGATGAGGCTACACTCTGAGAAATGTGTCGTTAGGTGATTTTGTTGTTATACAAACATCTAGAGTAGACTTACACAAATTCAAATGGCATAGCCCACTACCTAGGCTATATGATACAGCCTATTGCTCCTAGGCTAAAAACCTGTACAGCGTGTCACTACACTGAATGCTATAGGCAACTGTAACACAAAGGTAAATATTTGTGTATCTAAACATCGGAAAAGTACAGTAAAAATATGGTCTTATAATCCTATGGGACCACCATCATGTGATCCATTGTTGATCAAATGTTTTTTGGTGCCTTACTGTACTAATGAGGCATCTGGCTATTTTTCGGGGACATCAGGAAGCTGGATGAGTTTCAAAGAGTCTCACACTACTATTATTAACAAGGTATATTAAGTAAATGTTCTGTCTTCAGTTTGTATTTATAATTAAAGTATTACATTGTGGCTAATAACATAAATGCAATATTTAATTAATTTTGAAATATATTTTGTTCCACATTTTAACATCTCCAAAAATAAGGAGCTGTCTTACAATCACTGACTGCAAGTTGGTGTCATAGAGTTTTCATGGACTGTGCTTGGACAAATTTGGACATGCCTGTTCACATTTTTGTCACCTCAGTTATGTGCATTGCCAGTATGTTCCATGTTGGATTTAATCGTCATTTTAAAATGTCTTCAAAATAGTGCACTTTGATTTAGCAGTGAAATGAAACTATTATAAATAAACATGGAAACAGCAAAAAAATACATATATCTAAGATTAGCAGAGCAAATACTTGCCAGAGGACGAATGACTACAATTCTGTGTTTTCTTGCAATGCAACAATCAAGTGACTTACTAGATCTAAAAAAATACAGGGCATTTTGTTATACTTTGCTACTGGTTTACATGCAGAAAAAGATTGCCTACCTTCTACTAAACAAAACAATTGAAAGCAATAAGTACTGCCATATAGCTTAAAATAAATTAAAGGACATTCAAAACTAAAGAGGCTGGTATGACCCATTTATGCATCAAACAACAGTATGTCACTTTTTATACTTAAATTGGCAGCATTTTTGTTCCTAATGGAATGTAACTAATGGTACATCTTATGATTGCTAATATCCTAGATTGAGAAAAATATGGCACTTTCCATTTATACAGAACTTGATCATTTACAAAGTATTTTCACAAATATTGTAATTGCCTTTAGCGGCCACATGAAATAGGTTAAGTCTGTTTTATAGTCATTTAACAGCGAAGAAGATTAATGATCAGTAGTTAATTAACTCGCCTATGGTAACACGTTTAACACATGACAAAACTGGAGAGTTAAAAGTTTCAACTCCTACTCCAGGACTTTTTTTACTTTAAAAAATATAATGAATTCATTTTTTTCTGAAAATAGTTATAAAAATTAAGGTCTAGTGAAGAGAACATCTACAATATATAAAAATTCAGAAAAGTCTTTTCTTTTCATATCCAAATTACAAACCAAGTGAACAATTATCTTTTCAAAGCCATTTTTATTTATACCTGAAGAATGGAGGTTCTAAGAAAACAAAATTCCTTCAGAAAATTGTTTCAAGTGATACAAACAAAAATCACTTATTTCTCTCCTGGATAAGAATGAATAACTTTGCCATTTTACCTCCACTGAAACCAATGCAATTCTTAAATGTAATATTACTGACAGGATTTCATAATATAGGTTCACACATATGTATGACTACAAATACAATTTGTAATTTTCAAATATTTTCCTGTCCTTCGAGGCAAAAATTAGGCTAATATATCTCCTTGAAACAAAGCATACAAATATTCCAATTCCTGAATTTAAAATACAATTTAAAAAACAAAACAACTCTGGTGTTTTATATTTTTAGATCTTTTCACAAACCTCACTAATTCATTTTATTCACACTGCATCTTAATCTTGACAACAGTCCTGTGAAGTGTCTTCATCAGCAGCAGCAGTATCACCATCATTATCATGATCATTCTCACCAGCAGCAGCCCCACCATTGTCATCATCATTGTCATCATCATCATTATCACCACCAGCATCACCATAATCATCATCACCACCACCACCATCACCACCACCATAATTATCATCATTATCATTATAATCACTACTGCCGTCACCATTACCACCACCATCATCATCACCAACATTGTCATCATCATCATCACCACCAGCATCACCATAATCATCACCACCACCATCATCATCACCACCATCATCATCATCACCATTATCACTACCACCATCACCATTACCACCACCATCATCATCACCAACATTGTCATCATCATCATCACCACCAGTATCACCATAATCACCATCACCACCACCATCATAATCACCACCATCATCATCATCATTACCATTATCATCACTACCACCATCACCATTACCACCACCATCATCACCACCAGCATCACCATAATCATCATCACCACCACCATCATAATCACCACCATCATCATCATCATCATTACCATTATCATCACTACCACCATCACCATTACCACCACCATCATCATCACCATCATCATCACCATCATCATCACCACCAGCATCACCATAATCATCGTCACCACCACCATCATCACCACCATAATCATCATCACCATTATCATCACTACCACCATCACCATTACCACCAGCATCATCATCACCATCATTGTCACCATCATCATCATCACCACCAGCATCACCATAATCATAATCACCACCACCACCATCATCACCACCATCATTGTCATCATTACCATTATCATCACTACCACCATCACCATTACCACCACCATCATCACCATCATTGTCACCATCATCATTATCACCACCAGCATCACCATCACCATCATCACCACCACCATCATCACCACCATAATCATCATCATCACCATTATCATCAGTACCACCATCACCATTACCACCACCACCATCATCACCATCATTGTCACCATCATCATCACCACCAGCATCACCGTAATCATAATCACCACTACCACCATCACCATAATCATAATCACCACCACCACCATTACCACCATCATTGTCATCATCATCATTATCACCACCAGCATCATCATAATCACCACCATCATCATCACCACCACCATCATCATCATCATTACCATAATCATCACCACCACCATCATCACCACCATCATCATTACCATTATCATCACTACCACCATCACCATTACCACCACCATCATCACCATCATCGTCACCATCATCATCACCACCAGCATCACCATAATCATCACCACCACCATCATCACCACCATAATCATCATCATTACCATTATCATCACTACCACCATCATCATCACCATCATTGTCACCATCATCATCATTACCACCAGCATCACCATAATCATAATCACCACCACCATCATCATCACCACCATCATCATCACCATCACTGTCATCATCATCATCACCATCATCACCATCATCATCATCACCACCACCATCATCATCACCACCACCATCATCACCATAATCATCATCATTACCATTATCATCACTACCACCATCATCATCACCATCATTGTCACCATCATCATCATTACCACCAGCATCACCATAATCATAATCACCACCACCATCATCACCACCACCATCATCACCACCACCATCATCATCATCACCACCACCATCATCACCATAATCATCATCATTACCATTATCATCACTACCACCATCACCACTACCACCACCATCATCATCATCACCATTATCATCATCAACAACATCACCATCAACACCATTTGACAGAGAAAGAGACTGAAGCTCAGAGCAATCATATGACTTGCATAAAGTCACTCTACCAACAAATGATAGAGCCAGAATAAGAATCTCTCTACTATGACTCCAAATCTCAGGGCATCATGCAGTCAGTTTGGTTATATCTTAAGAGAGGAAAGATAGAGTAACTTTGCTAGATCGTATGTCATTATATAGCAAAGGCAGCTCTAGATGCAATTTATTTGATCTGACAAATAAATGGTCTTACATAATATGAAGAGGGAAGGAGGAACTCAGAGAAAAAAAGAAGAAAAGATTGCCTATTTTGGAATCCTGTGTTTGGCAGGCCCTGATTTCAGCCCCAAAGCAACTGATTGTTGGTCATCTCTTAGGACCTGAAATTTTGCAAGAGTTAATATGATTTGTAGGTTTAGAAATAAAATGATCCTTCTTATAAATCCAATGCTACATGGCTATAGAAGAGATCCACCTATTATTAGGCCAAGAATTACTTAGAGATGTTGTCAAAATGATCACTTTAAACATCCTTGTGGCCAGTTCTACTAAATGTGCAACAAGAGAGTGACCCAAGCTAGCAAGTATTTACAGACCATTCTTCCTAAAAAGAGGAAAGCTGCTTTAGTTCTTGAATAATAGCAAGTATAATGTCTCATTCAATAGCAAAATGTGGCTCTAACACAGTCAGAAGTCATTATACCAATGAAAGGAAATATTACATTCCATAGTATTCAATTGGTCTGAGGTTTCCTCCATTATAGTTTCACAGAGTGTGCAGGCCTTAAGCTTCCACTACAGGAATTATTTCTAGTCAGTTTTGTAATGTGCAGATCTTAAGCTCCATCTCAGAAATATTGAATCATTACTTCCAGGATTGGGTTCGGGAAAAGTAAATTTTAAACAAGGTCCCTAGGTGAGTAGAATTACTGCTAAATGTTTATGTCATCAAGTAACTCAAATGATTAGTAATTCCACAAAAAGGAATCAACCTCATCCCTTTCTTGGAGGACTCTCAAAAAAATGAAGAAAGGGAAGAAGGGGAAGAGAAAGGGAAAAGGAAAAAGGAGGAGAAGGGGGAAGGGGAGAGAGGGCTCCTCTGTTGTTAGACACGGGTTGTTCCCACCTGGAGCGAGTATAAATAATGCTGCACTGAACACAGGCATACAATTATTTGTTTGAATTCCTGCTTCCAATTCTTTTGGGTATATATCTAGGAGCGGAAGTGCTGGGTTATGTGGTAATTTCGTGTTTAAGTTTTTGAGGAACTGCCAAATTGTTTTCCACAGCGGCTGCACCATTTTACACCTCCCACTAGCAATGCACAATGGTTCCAACAGCTTCACATCCTCTTCAACACTTGTAATTTTTTTTCTTTTCTTTGAAAATGACCATCATAATCATAACAAGTGTGAAGCAGTGTCTCACTATAGCCATTGCTCATTTTTAATTGGGCTATTTTTCCTTTTATTGTTGAGTTGCAGGACTTTTTAAAATGTGTTCTGGATATCCCTTTTGATAAAACATCTACTACATATTGATAATGCCCAGCAAGAGACTGACATACGACAGAATCCCCTATAATGGTTTTCCTTTAGATATTGCCCCAAAATTGCATGATGCAAGGGGAACTTACATGTGGGTGAATAGCATTTTTACTGAGTTTGCTAAACAGCCAAGGCAGTGTGCATGTTTAGTATTTAGAACAAATGTAGTTGCAGTTCCCACCATGCCTCTTTGTGCGCATGGCACCTCCATGTGTATAAGTTTTTATTTTTGAAGATGTGCTACTTTAAGAGCCATTTTCAAACTCCAGAAATTACTTTAAAATTCACAGTAACTTCCAATGGATGGGATTAGAAGCTACTATTTGGCTATTAATGAAGAGCTCTGAAATGGCAATTTTAGAAAACCACAGGATGGTAGGAAATGATATTTTATTAAATACTACAAATCCTCCAAGCACAAAATGGGTAGACGAACAGGGAGAGGGGCTGTTACTGTGAAGGGCTAAATGATGCCTTTCCATTTCCTTATCACAGAATGTGTCAGGGCCACGCTAAGGATTCCCATTCAAATAGAGCAGCCGTGGACAACCCAGGTGGAATACAAATAGACGCAGGAGAGTGGAGCAGGGTTAGCGAGGTGTGCAGTTGGCGAGATTGATGTTGATACCCTTCACTGCCAAGTGAAATGCCAATAATGCTTGTATAGCATTTTGTGAGGGCAATGGGAGTATTGATTCCTGAGCAATAATAAAGAATGAAGCTGCTCTCTCAGGTATAAAAATATTGGCAACTGTTACAAAGAATTGACTCATAGGGGCCTGAGTGCTGGCCTATCTTAATACAAATAATTCAGGCTTCAGAAGGATTTCAAGAGCAGCCAGGCATGGTTCGCAGGCACTAGCTCTGCTATTAATTTACCTGTGGCTTTCATGGGCCTCCCAGTCTATCAGCCGATCGGTCTTAGTAGGGCAGAAGCTAAATGGATTCCTGAGGTCTCATTGAGAGTTGAGAAAAGACAATAAAAGTGGAGGACTAAAAGGAAAAGAAGAAAAAAAAGAGAGAGACGATAAAATGTTTACAAATGCATTTTTAACGTTGCAGATTCTGTTCGCATTTTTTTCTGAAGAGGAAGGAAAGCCTGTGGCAGCCACCTAAGAGAAGGAGCGCTGTCAATGCTTTTAAACACGTTTCCATTAGAGATGTGATTTCTGAGTGTTTTATGCTATGGATTACAACAACTTGCACACACGGAACCAAAATGGAACACTCACAAATGTGTGGATCTATTATATTTAATGATATCAAATACTTGGCAGGAAAGCCAACAAATGCTCTAAGTGTACATAAAGCTGGGAAATTGACCTGAGAAGGAATGTGGTTTCTACTCTCATAGTCACCCATTACCAAAACAGAATGACCTCTTGGAGGAATAAAAAGAAATGGTGCTGGGAAAACTGGCTAGCCGTTTGCAGAAAACTGAAACTGGACCCCTTCCTTACACTTATACAAAGATTAACTCAAGATAGAATAAAGACTTAAACGTAAGACCTAAAACCATAAAAACCCTAGAAGAAAACCTAGGCAATAAGATTCAGGACATAGGCATGGGCAAAGACATCATAACTAAAACACCAAAAGCAATGGCAACAAAAGCCAGAATTGACAAATGGGATCTCATTAAACTAAAGAGCTTCTGCACAGCAAAAGAAGCTATCACCAGACTGAACAGGCAACCTACAGAATGGGAGAAAAGTTTTGCAATCTATCTGACAAAGAGCTAAAATCCAGAATCTACAAGGAACTTAAATAAATTTACAAGAAAATAAACAACAACCCCATCAAAAATTGGGTGAAGGATATAAACACACACCGAAGACATTTATGCAGCCAACAAACATGAAAAAAAGCTCATCATCACTGGTCATTAGGGAAATGCAAATCAAAACCACAATGAGATACCATCTCACACCAGTTAGAATGGTGATCATTAAAAAGTCAGGAAACAACAGATGCTGGAGAGGGTATGGAGAAATAGGAATATTTTTAGACTGTTAGTGGGAGTGTAAATTAGTTCAACCATTGTGGAAGACAGTGTGGTGATTCCTCAAGGACCTAGAACTAGAAATACCATTTGACCCAGCAATCCCATTACTGGGGATATACCCACAGGATTATAAATCATTTTACTATAAAGACATATGCACATGTATGTTTATTGCAGCACTATTCACAATAGCAAAGACTTGGAACCAACCCAAATGCCCATCAATGATAGACTGGGTAAAGAAAATGTGGCACATATATACCGTAGAATACTATACAGTCATAAGAAAGGATGAGTTCATGTCCTTTGCAGGGACATGGGTGAAGCTGGAAACCATCATTCTCAGCAAACTAACACAGGAACAGAAAACCAAACACCACATGTTCTCACTCATAAGTGGGAACTGAACAATGAGAACACATGGACACAGGGAGAGCAACATTACACACTGGGACCTGTCAGTGAATGGGGGGCTAGGGGAGGGATAGCATTAGGAGAAATACCTAATGTAGATGATGGGTTGATGGGTGCAGCAAACCACTATGGCATGTGTATACCTATGTAACAAACCTGCACGTTCTGCACATGTATCCCAGAACTTAAAGTATAATAAAAAAAAAAAATTCAAACCCACAGAAAAAGTAAAAAATATATGGCAAATCACTCTTTTGTACACCATCCACCTAGAAATACAAGTTGTTAACATGTTTCTAAAAAAAAAAAAAATCACTTAGCTGTATACTTTTAAATGGTGAATTATATCTAAAATAATAAAAAACTTAAGGGGAAAAAAAACTAAATCATCACCACGATGACATCTAAATGTCTTCACAACTTTTGCAAAGAGTAAAAAGCACTTGTCTCACATGAACTTAATACCTGGCCTAGGAATTATCAACCTATTTGAAATAATGGAACCTTTAAACTACAGAACCCCGATCAAGGAAAAAAGTCTTAATAAGTATATATATGTATAATTATTTTACATATGTATAATATATAATAAATATATAATATGTTGTATATTAATATATAACCTATTACATAATAATAATTCAGGCTTCTGAAGGATTTCAAGAGCAGCCAGGCATGGTTCATAGGCACTAGCTCTGGTATCAATTTACCCGCAGCTTTCACAGGCCTCCCAGTCTATCAGCCAATTGGTCTTAGTAATGTAGGAGCTAAATGGATTCCTGAGGAGATACACACACACACACACACACACACACACACACACGTATATATACATACGACCAGCATATGTGTGTATATATATACACACACATATATACATATATATATATCTTGCTTTGTGACCAGCATGTGTGTGTGTATGTATATACACACACACACATATACACACACACACATACACACACACATATATACACACACACACAAACACATGTTGGTCACAAAGCAAGATACATACTGATTCAGGCCCAATTATCCCTTATAGATAATTGGATGTTTGGAAAGTTATAAAAGAAATGTTGATTCATTCTAATAAAATCTATCCTTTCTAAGATTCTCTTTGGCTTTTCCAAAATTTTCTTATGCATGAATCACTTAAGTTTTGTTTGTTTGTTTGTTTGTTTTTGTTCTGTTTTCTTTGCTACTCCTAAGGAAACATTTGCAACTATTGTTAAAAGACGAAGGAGCCTGGATTGAGAAAACAATAGCTTGATACAAATTCAACATCAATAATCTTAAAGAAGCATTGGTAGCCTAAATCAGCTTGTGACATTACCCATACTAGCCTAATTCAGGTTCTGTACAAGCATAGATTTTCCTCAACACAATTTAAAAAGTCCTGGCCAAGATTTTTTTTTAATGCTCAATATTGTCAAAGGAACAATTATTCTCACACACTACTGGCAAAAATGAGTGACCTTCCCAAGGGCAACACCTCAATATATTTCAAAGTTTTAATATGTTGCTTAATTTAGACCTGAAATTGTATATATAAACATGATCTTCACAATCATTTAGTTATAGGATTTTCCACAGCTGTGCTGTTTATATGAAAATATTGAAGAAAAATATCCAAATATCTAACATCAGAGAACTAAGTGATTTTAAATGAAATAGGATTCACTTCTTTAAAAAAAAAAAAATGAGGAAAATCTGTGATTAACACTGCAGGTTGCCTAATGTCAATATACTTCCGCCCCCACCCTCTTCCTTTGGAATAGGTTGCTGATTTTGTTAATCTAGCTACCCCTCCTCCTCCTCATGTAACTCAAGAAAGGTGACCCTCTGTGCAGTCCCCAGAGAGATCACACTCAATATAAGCCAACCAGAGTCATCTCTTAACCTTTATCAGTGATGAGAGAAAATAGATTTATTTACCGCTAGGCCCATTTGACTTGAAACTTTCTGCTACTTACAGTTGAATGCATCCAAAATAATAGATTATTTTAATATATTATTTTAAATAGCAAAAATACAAAACGGAATATACCCTCTGGCTTCAGTTTTGTTACCAATATTACATAAATGTGTTCAAAATTATTGTTTGTCTCACAAAGGGTAATATTATACATAAAATTTTGTCCATGTGTTCTAAATGTATTATTGTGAATATATATTGTAATTGAAGTAAGAAGATTTACAACAGCATTTTTAAAAATCCCTACCAATATTAGTTAACACAAATAATTTACTGGTTATATTTGCTTATCTGGTTCCATAGCAACTGAAAACCACGAATCCCTAGTCATATTTTAAGGAAGAGGATAACAAGATTCAAAGATTCTAATTTTGCTTCCATATCAGCAGGTATCATTTAGAATTAGGTCCCCCACTGAGTTATTAGTCTGCACTGTAGTAGGTACTAGATGAGAAGACAAATATTGTCTAAAATTGAAAACATTTTCCTGTTGCTAATTTGATGTAATAATATAGCTTTATTATTTCGTTAATATATTTAAAGAACATTATTGAGCCTCTGTTATGCTCTAAGCAACACGCCAGCTAGAGAGAGATGACAAAGATGAACAAAAAATGGCTACTGCTCTGCAGGAGGTCATATTCTAAAAGGCAAAACAGTCATGTAAAAGTTCGTATAGATACTGCTGAAACAGAGGTATGCAAAAAGTAAATGGTAACATAAATAAGAAAGCAATGAGCTTCCATTACGTGATAGGGAAGATATACAGAGGCAATGGCCCTTGATTTGGACCTTAAATAAATAGTAGAAACTACCTATGGACTGGAGACAGTAATTCTGGCAGAGGAAAAACAAAGAGGTGTGATTATAAATGGGGTATCCTGGGGAAATTCAATAGATTGGTTTGGCTGCAAGGTAAGTAATGTAGTGAACAATAGGAAAGGAAGAAGTTGGAAAAATAAAATGTATATCCACTTCTATCTTTAGGCAATGGGCAGCTGCCAATGCTTTTGAAGTAAGTTGATCACATTATCAAATCTCTGTCTTAAATAACATCGGAAGATAGTCTAAGGGGAAATGTGGATATAGAGAAACCACTTAGAAAGACACTGCAATAGTCCTGGTAAGAAATCATGAGGGTGTAAATGGGCACAGTGACAATGAGGTTAGAGCTGATTGGAGAAGTAAGGGAGACATTTAAAGGTAGAATTGATGTCACATGGTGGCAGCTCTGCTGTAGAAGGACACAGGGCAAGCACTGATGACTCCATG
Organism: Theropithecus gelada; assembly: GCF_003255815.1. NCBI lineage: Eukaryota > Metazoa > Chordata > Mammalia > Primates > Cercopithecidae > Theropithecus > Theropithecus gelada. The sequence goes on from NC_037683.1 coordinate 94,616,562, forward strand.
TAGATAATTCCAGAACTAGGCAGACTGTAAATATCTTAAATAGAATAGTAAAAACAGAAAGTGGAATTGGTGTGGGGAAAAAAAATGTACTGAGCCAGAGTTTCAAAAGAGTGACTGAAATTCCTGAATTCCTGAGGGAGAGGTAGGTAAAGATGGTTAACAAGAATCTGGCAATATCTTTATCCCTTTAGTTTCCATTTCTAACAAAGAAAGTTATATCTACAAATTACATCCAATCTATAAATACGATGTAAGGGGAGAGTTGCAAAAAAACTTCCCTAACCATTAGCCTAAAGCAGCAGCAAAGAAGCTTGCTCTTTATTTTAGGAATTGAATGAGGAAAAAAAATCATCAGGGATTAATCAAACCTAAAGTCTATTTCTTTTAGCTTGCAAATGGAGTTTGAATTTACAATACTCATTTGTTCTATAAAACACAAGCTCTAACATTCACATAACACTTTGTCCAGAGCCTTTGGAATGCCTGTAGTCCTAACAAAAGTATGACCTAGAATTCTCCAGAGAAACCCATTCACACTTCAGAGCTCATAGGGTTCCGCCAGACTAGTTACCCTATCTGCAGAATAGTTATCAATAAAAAATTACAAACTGTCATGGAAGCACCATGAAGGGAACATCAACTGATGCATAAAACAGAAAAGCAAATACCCTTACCTACCTAAAATAAACTAACAATAGGAAACAAATTGTAAAGACATATAGGTAGACAAAGAGATAAATGGAAAAAAAATCAGGAAAAATATAAGAAAGGAATAAATAGACCTGAGAAGAATCTTCATGAAAACATTATCATTGAAATAAAAACTTCCATGGATATGTCAGAATAAACTGACATAAGAAAACACAGAATAATTGGACATTGTCAAACAAAAACCTTTTGTTCTTTAAAGGACACCATCAAGAAATTTAAGAGGCAACTCATAAAATCAGGAAAACTTTTGCAAATCATAATAAAAGGCTTAAATCTAGAATATATAAGAAATTCTACAAGTCAATAATAAAAAATATCAAGTCAAAATAGGCAAAGAATCTGAAAACACTTTTCTTCAAAGAAGATAGACAAATGATCAATAAGTACATGAAAAAAATATTCAACATCATGAGTTAGCAAGCAAATGCAAATCAAAACCACAATGGTATACCACTTTATACCCATTGACATGGCTAAAATAATAAAGACAATAGCAAGTATTACTGAGAATGTGAAAAAGATGGAGCTCTTGTACATTGCTGGTAAGATTCAAAAATGGTAGTCACTTTAGAAACCAGTCAGACAATTCCCTCACAATGTTACATAGTAACCCAGTAATTCTACTTTGAAACCAGTTGGACAATTTCCTCAAAATGTTACATAGTGACCACATGACCCAGTAATTCTACTCCTGGGTATATACTCAAGAGAAATGAAAATATACACCTGAACAAAAACTTGTACACGAATGTTCACAGAAGTATTATTCATAATAGCCAAAATGTGGAAACAACACAAATGTTCACTCACTGATAAATGGATATATAAAATATGGAGTCCATACATGAAATATTATTCAGTGATAAAATGGTCAGCACTTTGGGAGGCAGAGGAGGGCGGATCACGAGGTCAGGAGATCGAGACCATCCTGGCTAACACGGTGAAACCCCGTCTCTACTAAAAATACAAAAAATTAGCCGGGCATGGTGGTGGGCACCAGTAGTCCCAGCTACTCGGGAGGCTGAGGCAGGAGAATGGCGTGAACCCGGGAGGCGGAGCTTGCAGTGAGCCAAGATTGCACCACTGCACTCCAGCCTGGGCAACAGAGCGAGACTCCATCTAAAAAATAAATAAATAAATAAAAATGAATAAACCAAAACGGAATACTGATACATGCTACAACATAGATGAGTCTTGAAAACACTATGCTAAGAAGCCAGTCACAACCACATGTTGTATAATACTAAGAAATTTCCAAAATCGGTTCATTCAGAGAGAGAAAAAAACAGATTGGTGGTTACCAAGGGCTGGGGAGATTGGGAGTTAATGGAGAGTGACTGCTCATAGGTGTGGGGTTTCCTTGGGTGGTGATGAAATTTTTCTAAAATTGATTGTGGTGATAGTTGCTCAACTCTGTGAATATACTAAAAACCATTGAATTGTACACTTTCAATGGTGAACTGTATGACGTGTGAATTATATCTAAAAAGGTTATAATTAAAAAGCTAGCCTCTGTCCACACCAACACCTGCATGCAGATGTTTATAGCAGTTTTATTCATAATTGCCAAAACTTGGAAGCAACCAAGATTTGCTTTAATAAGTGAATGGATAAACTGTGCTACATTAAAAAATGGAATGTTATTCAGTACCCAAAAAAAAATGAGCAATAAAGCCATAAAAAGGCATAGAGACACCTTAAATGCATATTGCTTAGTGCAAGTAGCCAATCTTAAAAGGTTACCTACCATATAATACCAGCTATGTGACACTCTGGAAAAGGCAAAATTATACGTATAGTAAAAAGGCCAGTGGTTGGCTGAGGTTAGTGGTGAGAAAGGGATGAATAGGCAGAGCACAGAGAAATTTATGCTAATGGCACTATTTTGATACTATAATGGTGGATACATGTCACTATACATTTGTCCAAACCCACCAAATATACAACACCAAGAGTAAACCCTCATATAATAATGAGCTTCGGGTAATAATGATGTGTCAATATAGCCTTACCAGTTGTAACAAATGTACCACTCTGGTGTCAGAGGTTGACAGTGGAAGAGGTTGTGCATGTGTCGAGGTGGGAGGCATGTGGGAAATTCCAGTACCTTTTCTCAATTTTGCTGTCAACCTAAAACTACTATAAAAAATAAAGTCTGTTAAAAAACCTAATCCCTCACAAAATTAACAAGAGAAATAAGTAAATCATGTTAGAAACGGTACACGTTGACATACACAAAAGAGACAATACAAGACTGTGAGTAATAGCACATGCTTTGGGCTGTTGTCTGGATTAAACCTGAGCTCTGCCACCAGCCAGTTGGGTAACACTGGACAAGTTACACAACCACTCTGAGCTTCAGCTTTCTCATATGCAAAAAGGAGATAATACCTGACCTACTGCATAGATCTATTGCATTAGGCAATACATATGCAATACTTTGAACAGTGAACGTGACATAATAAGCATTCAAATAATATTTTTCATTATTATTAAAATCAAAACCAAAATGTCAGAAGCAATATAACAGTAATTTTTAATCGAGCTAAATTATAACATTTTTTAGCAAAATATATGTTATCAAAGATGACTCAAGAACTGAAAAACAGGGGCAGAGTAAATTCATTAAAGAAATTGAGGCTGGGCGTGGTGGCTCACGCCTGTAATCCCAGGACTTTGGAAGGCCGAGGCAGGCGGATCACCTGAGGTCAGGAATTCAAGATCAGCCTGGCCAACATGGTGAAACCCCATCTCTACTAAAAATACAAAAATTAGTTGGGCATGGTGGCGAGTGCCTGTAATCCCAGCTACTCAGGAGTCTGAGGCAGGAGAATCGCTTGAACCCGGGAGGCAGAGGTTGCAGTGAGCCGAGATCGCACCACTGCACTCCAGCCTGGGCGACAGAGCGAGACTCTGTCTCAAAAAAAGAAAAAGAATCCATTCATGTTTTCATCTAGTTCTTATAACACTTCATTTTTATTTTTAAATATTTAACATTTAAGAATTTTCTTAGTGTGGGAAATGACACTAATTTGTGTTTTTCTACCTATCATGTTATCCCGCAACAACTACTAATTAAAAAGTCAGGCCAGGCACGGTGGCTTACACTTGTAATTCCAGCATTTTGGGAGGCCAAGTACAGATCACCTGAAGTCAGGAGTTCAAGACCAGCCTGACCAACATGATAAAACCCTGTTTCTACTAAAAATACAAAAATTAGCCAGGCTTGGTGGCAGGCGCCTGTAATCCCAGCTGCTCGGGAGGCTGAGGCAGGAGAATTACTTGAGCCTGGGAGGCCGAGGTTGCAATGAGCTGGGATCATGCCACTACACTCCAGCCTGGGCAACAGAGTGAGACTCCATCTCAAAAAAAAAAAGTCACCCTTTTTCCCTTTTCCTACTATTTAAGATGCTGCTTTTGGTTGTTGTAAATTTTCATAGATGGAGTTTTGTCTATTTCTAGATTTTCTATTAGGTTCCATGGACCTGACTGCTTCATCACATGCCAATACCACCCTGTTTTAGTTACTGAGATTTTAAAATGTGTTTTTATATTTAATGAGTGACTCCTCCATTACTCTTTATTTTTAAGGCTTTTCTATTTACTCTTGTTTGTTTGTTCTTCCAAATAAACTTTATCATACATTTATCTAGCTCCAGAAAAAAAGCTCTGAAAGTAACATACTGAGAATAGCTATGGGGCAGAATCCCCTGGGGGAAGACCCCACTCACAGCTAGTGCTATATCAGACTGCTGCCTGTCCTGACAAGAATCGATGCCAACTCTGGCCTGGAATTTGCATACTCAGTGGCAGGTGCAAAAGCTCAAAACACTGCAAAAGAACAAGAGCAAAAATATTGTATCACTTTAGACCTTGGAGTTATATTGTTTCATATAAAAGAACACGTTTTTATTATATAACACATAAGTTCTAATAATGGGAGAAGCAACATCATATTAAATAGATCCTGTTGTTTATGATCCTCAGAGTAGTGGTCTGATAGAAAATTTGAACAAGCAAATGGAACATTTGTATCAAAACGAGGGTGATAAAGGCTGAAGGGTTGTCTTACATGTCTTCAAAGAGTGCCCGCTCACACTCAACATGAGTGGGGCCAGGCTGGGTCTCCACTGGATACACTCCTCCACTTTAGTCTGGGATCTCACGAAGAGAGGGTGGAAGAGGATACTGTTTTACTATACAATTCTTCGCACTTCCATTCAACTTTCTTTTTTCCTACCTGATGCAGTAGTTCTGGGAAGATCACTACAAATCCAGGTACCAGAAATAGGAATGATACTTAAGCAAGAAACTGAGACTGTATCTTTAAACCATTTTGCCAGAAATCCTAAGGGTATGATGGGATGGATTTTGCCTTCATCCCATCTGAAAAAATTGGGGTCATCAGTGACTACAGCTATATTGCTTAGTGGCTGAGTTATCTCACTAGTTCTGTATCTGGGTACCCGGGCCTACATGAACAGGAAGGGACTGAAGGTAAAGTAGTGGTTAGGCTCATACTGTTGCTGGCAATCTGGGCATCCTTTCCAAAGGTGGAATGGGTTGGGTTAAAATCTGTGAACAGTTGAGAGACAGAGAAACAATAGCTAAAGGTAAAAAAAAAAAAAGAAAGAAAGAAAGAAAAAATGGCTTATGCAATAAGGAAAATATGATATTACATGGTTGCCTTGAGAGAGGCTCAGCGGAAGAGAATAATATTGTCTCTTAGCACAATGAGACCAAATATTGGAAAGAGTAAAGCCACATGTTTGCCAAGACCACCAACTCCTTTGCAACCTGACAATGCAGAATGGAAACCTGCAAACCTGAGTGGCATCACAGTAGATTCCATTCTGGTCAGATGTGATGGATGAGCAGGAACAGTGGTTAACAACTGAAAGGAACTCTAGTCATATGCCAGTATCTTTTGATTTTTATTTTTCAGGTTACATCTATTACACGAGGTATCATTTGGGAAGAAATGTCTAAGAATTATTCTCTGCTGAGCCATCAAATCATGCAGTACGCAACTGCTGGCAGACAGATGACTGTGTAAATGCAAACCTTGGTGACCACATGCCTTAAAAGGTTCCTGTCCATAACATATAAGACATAGCAGTTGCATGCTGTAGTGTACTTTATATGAATACACTTCACACTTGAGGCCTGTTTTCCTCTGGACTTCTCCTATGTGCCTTTTCACTTTACTGACTTTGCTCTGTGTCCTTTCACTGTAATAAACTATGACAGTTAATATAATGACGTTGGAGTCCTGTGAGTGCTTCCAGCAAACCACCAAATCCAGAGGTGGTCTTGACAACCTCTGACCCAAATACTTCCTGGAATTCTCCGCTATCTTGCATATAGTGTCACTTTAAATTTAAAGTTCTATAGATGAATGAGTCACCTAGACACAACACTATGCACATACATGTCTTGCAGCACTAAAGTATATTTTGGGTGACATTCTGTCAGCAAAAGGGTGTTTTAAGTTAGTCACCAGAACAAATTGCTACAATCCAATTGACTTTTCTTATAACTAGAAACAAATCATTCGTGTTTTCTTCCTCAGAATACATCAAAAGAATACTGCAAAACAGATATTTAAAATAAGTTAATAAAAAAGAAAGAGAGAAAATCATTTCTAACCATAATGTTGTGGAGGTTAAGAGAGAAGCCCCCGCCAGATGCGGTGGCTCACGCCTGTAATCACAGCACTCTGGGAGGCCCAGGCGGGTGGATTACAAGGTCAGGAGATCGAGACCATCCCAGCTAACACAGTGAAACCCTGTCTCTACTAAAAACACAAAAAATTAGCCGGGCGTGGTGGTGGGCGCTTGTAGTCCCAGCTACTCAGGAGGCTGAGACTGGAGAATGGCGTGAACCCAGGAGGTGGAGCTTGCAGTGAGCCAAGATCGTGCCACTGCACTCCAGCCTGGGTGACAGAGCAAGACTCCATGTCAAAAAAAAAAAAAGAAAGGAGACAGAAGCCCTGCTGTGAAAAAGCAAACAGCAAATAAAAGCAACTGTAACACTCAAAGACAAATAACAAACCACTAGTCCTAAACTTAAGTGGAAATAAAATATATATCCTTTGAAATAGAAAGGATAAATGGGGAAAGAAAAATGTCAATTCCTAAAAAAAGAAAGAAATCAATAGGCTAGATGATGAAGGTAGACTAGAAGAGAAAGGTAAGATGTAAATGTGAGGATAGAATAGAGAACACCATCAGCACTGAAGATAAGTCATATGCATACACATGGGAATAGCATTTGTCTGTTCAGACATATTCACTGCATTTAAACACTATCCCCGGGACTATGTTTACAGCCATCCACCTTTATTAGGGAATCCAGTATCAATAATCATTAGCATGGTTGAAATAGCATGAAAATACTAATTGCCTGATTTACTTAGGTACCATATCTTAGTTCCTTGGAGTATTTTAATAAAATTTGGTTTTTATTCTCATGTTTTTATAAGACAAATAGGGTATTATTACTTCTCATCCAGGATCACCCTTACAGACAAACCCAGAATAATGTTTGATCAAATGTCTGGGCACCCTGCAGCTCAGTCAAATTGACACACCAAATTAACCATCACAGTCAGCAGGAGTTTATGAATATAAGAACCCTGTCATGTGACACAGGGTTTAAAACTCTGGCCAAAATGACACAAGCAGATGATAACATGCTGCTTTTAATAGTCTAGCAAAAGCAGTAGCCTGCACTGAGTGAAATAGAAATGCCAAAGCTGTCATGGCAGATGATGAAAGAAGAGAAGTGGGCTTGCTAGACTGGAAATGATACTTCAGGTCAGAATACCCACTTGATCACCATGTTTCATGGGCAGACTCAGAGGAGGTTTCACTTACAAAAGCAATAAGAAATGTAGGCCGGGCACGGTGGCTCACGCCTGGAATCCCAGCACTTTGGGAGGCCATGGTGGGCAGATGACCTGAGGTTGGGAGTTCTAGACCAGCCTAACCAACATGGAGAAACCCTATCTCTACTAAAAATACACAATTAGCCAGGTGAGGTGGCACATGCCTGTATTCCTAGCTACTCGGGAGGCTGAAGCAGGAGAATCGCTTGAACCCAGGAGGCGGAGGTTGTGGTGAGCTGAGATCGTGCCATTGCACTCCAGCCTAGGCAACAAGAGTGAGACTGTCTCAAAAAAAAAAAAAAGAACAGAAAAGTGCAGGTGAGGGGGCACCAGTGGCACTGAAAAGCTCATTGGTAGCTCTGCTTTATAGGCCAAGGCTGCAGCTGTTACAGAACTTGACTTCCTGATTAGCAATAGGGTGTTACAGGATTGCCAGAGTAATAGAGGCCAGGTAGCAGCACTCAATTGTCAGAAGCAAGGTAGCATGTTTACTGTAGTGAGCAGCAAGCTTGGATGCCCGCAAGTGGGGTCTAATCTAAAGAGAGGTATAGAATGAGTAATAAAGCATGACATCCCTAAGGGCAAGATTAATGGGCAACAAACTGAAGTGTTAGTCAACCTGCACAATCAAAATCAATCTAGTGAGGCAGGAGGATCGCTTGAGCTTGGGAGGTCGAGGCTGCAGTGAGCTGTGATCATGCCACCGCATTCCAACCTAGGTGACAGAGTGAGACCCTTCTCAAAATCAAAAAAAAGAAAGAAAGAAAAGAAAGAAATCTAGGATGATTAGGAGGCTGGCCACAGGACAGCTTCAAGTGACTGTATTCAGACTGCCCATCACACTCAGGATTCTATCAGACTCACCAAGACACAAGATCAGGTGAGCCCAACAGCAATCCATTATAAGATGGAATTGGTGTATCCAGAGTTGGGCATGAGTAGGGCAAACGGCAAAAGTAAGCTGCACAAATAGATGGCCAGTTCTCTTGTCATCCATCATAACTGAGACTCTGCACCTCTTGTCCTGGGGCTTCCTTAAAAACAGTTGAAGGAAAAGTAGAAAGTCTAAGCTTGGGACATGGATTAGTTGGGTCAGCATGTGGATCCAAACTGAAAACAAACAAAAACTGCATTTTAGCCTCATTCAGGGATGTTGCTGAAAGTCAGTCGTGAGGGGAATCCTTCTAATGTGCAGAGCTTTGGGCAGTGCAACCAATCATTGAATTTGTGGGAAAAGAGAAATGACCTAGGGATATTATAAAAATAAACACAAGGGCAATAATGAATGGCATGGCTCGTTGATCAGGAGCCTGGAAGGAGAAAGAGCTAAAGATAGAGCACATGGAGATCTGGGAAGAGGCACGTGCATGAATCTGTAAATGAAGATATGTGAACTTTGTATCACATGGTACTGAATAGGCATTAAAGAACTCGTTAGACTGAATGCTTGGCTAGTTGACTTCAGACAGCTTTTGCCATTTTCCACCCTAGTGCTATCAATTCAACAAATCTGATGGAGTTATGGCTGTTCCTGAAAGCCCAACCTGCCAGTAACAAAGATAAAAAGTGAGCTCCTTAAACAGTGGCAGTCAATTAAATTCACTGGATGCCTTTAACCCTAGAAAATGAAGTGATTCATTTTTAACTAGAACTAACACAAACTTGACGTGAGTTTACTTTTACTCCCTGTAGTACCTCAGTCAACACCACCATAATGGACTTGGCGCATGTTTGATCCATTAGCTCAGGATACTGAATAATATCATATGGGATCAGGGGACCTATTTTACAGACAAGAGGGTGTGATCGCGCACACAAGATCACATAATTCATCAAGTTTATCACACACTTCACTACCTAGAAGCTTCTCCTATAACTACCTGTTGACGGCATAGCTTAAGTGCTGGTTTGGAGATGATACCCTGCAAAGGTGAGGCTCCATCATTTAAATCAACCCTGGCAGGATTGGCATTTTGAGCTGGGTAAGTCTTTGTTGTGCCGTCCTTTGTGTTGTGAAATGTTTATCAGCATCCCTGGCTCTATCCACTAAATGCCCATAGTAATCCCCCTCCCCAACTTGTGCCACACAAAATGTATCCAGATATTGCCATATATCCCTTAAGAAGACAAAAATCACCATCAGCTAAGAACCACTGCTCTAAATCAACAATTGTAGCATGACCCTAAAAGCAAAATATGACTACTCCCAGTGACCTACTCAGGGAATCTGTGCATACTGTGCCTACGACTCTAAGATCTGTGTATTTAAATACACAGATAGTAAATAGTTTTGGCTGCCAGAGAAGGAATATATATCCACAAGGAAGCACAGTAAAAATCCCATTAAATTTTCAACTATGGCTGTCATCTAGTCACACCAGGTGCCAAAAGAGAAGAAGGCAAATAAAGGACTCACCATCATTTTGACAGGGGTAATTGACTCTGATGGCCAGGAGCGGGTAGGGCTTCTGTTACATAATAGGGACAGGGAAGCATTTGTTTTGAAATAAAGTGACTACTTGTGTGTTTGTTTCCAGGTATTCCACTCCCCAATTTTAATGGTAAGTGGGTCTCAGACCCATGAAAAAAGAGGACTTGAGTCAACCTCCCATTCCCCAGGTAAGCCACCTAGACTGCAGAGGTCCTGATGATTCTAGACTAGATAGTAGGAAAAGAAAATGATAAATATCAGTGACAATGAAAAGGACTGTACTTTATCACATTAACTCCCCTTTTGTTACTTCAAGAAAGAAGTCCATCAGAATCTTCCAGGAGCATTACAGAACTTTAAGCAAAAAAAAAAAAAAATTGATCCAAGCAGTACAAGCTACAGACTGGAGTGGGTATTGTGGAGTCCTCTTCATTGTGGCATTCAAGCATTCCCTTTTCAGCTGCCGAAAGTGGCGGCAGCAGACAGCCCTCAGCGGAGTCCCTCTTCAGGGACTGCCTGCAGCTGAACACAGCTACCCATCCCAAGACCTTTCCCACGTCCAATATCTAACAGATGTGGTTTCCCACATAACCCAAACTGCATAGATTCATATAATTAATATTTATATTATTAGTCATGTAGTTGACAACGAGACTTGATCTAGTCGCTGTCCCTTAACAACACTTCATGATGTTTAAGCTCTTTGCGTTTGCTCAGCATCCTCCCTTACAATCCTTGAACATCTAACCTAAAACCTTTTCTTCCTCCTAACCTCCTGCTACAGGCTGAATTGTGCCCTCTTAAAATCTGTACATTGAAACCCTAACTCCCAATGCAATGATATTTGGAGATAGGGATTTTGCGAGATAATTAGGTTTAAATGAGGTCCTGAGGCAGGACCCTCATGATGGCACTAGTAACCTTATAAGGAGAGAAAGAGACACTGCCAGAGGTCTCTCTGCCTGTGAAGACACAGCAAAAAGGTGGGTTCCTGTAAGCCATGAAAAGAGACCTCCCCTGATGGCCTTGATCTTGGACTTCCAACCTCCAGAACGATTAAGAAAATAAATGTCTGTTATTTAAGCCACTGGTCTATGATATTTTGTATGGCTGCCTGAACCGACAAATATACCTACGAAGAACAATAATATTAACAGGCTTGGAAGGATCCGTTTGTTAAATGCTCCAGGACCATGTTGGATGCTTCATTTGTTAAATGCTCCAGGCTCGTGGTGTTTGGGAACAAATATTTTTTCTAATTCTATCAATTTTTTCCATGATTATTGTCTTGTTTACGTTTCCCCTTTTCACAATTTGGTAATTCCTGTTTCCCCAGGAAATTATCCATTCCAGGATCCCAAATGTATTTTAATAGAGTTACATAATTTTTTAAAATTTTCTTTTTCATTTACTATTTTCTGTTTTCTGTGGTTTTTTATTAAGCTAGCAAATGAATTATCAAGTTTATTGGCTTTTCCCCTTAATCTTTTCATGGATCAATTTTTTATATTAAATTTTTCCTCACTTTTAAAAATTATTTTCTGCTTCTAGCTTATTTCCTTCCATTTCACTTGACTTAATTTGTTGTTCCTTTTCTAATTTCTCATGTAGAATATATAGAATGTAATTTACTTATAAGTCTTTTTTGTTTAGCAAGATGAATATTAAAAGTTTTGTACTTTTCTCTAATCAAAGATTTATCCACATGCCATAGGTCTTTAAAGTTGTATTTTTATTACGATTTTCTTAGTTTTTTTAATGTACTCTTTGATCCAAATGTAATTAAATAGGGCAGATTTTAGAAATTACAAAATATTTAGAATTTTTTGTTTGTAACTTCTATGTATGTTGCTATTTGGCGACAGATATGGAATGATCTTTTCAGTTTGATTTTTCTTGTGATAAAATGTTTGGTTGACAAAAACAATATTATCCCATTCATCACTGTTGTGACAGCAAGGTTGGCTTAATTGGGCCTTTTATTTTTTCTTACAGTTTCCCATAATTTGATTATCTGCTCTTTGGTATATATCTTCTTTTCTCTTACTCTTTCCACCCCAAATTTAGAAAGCATATGGTCTGTTATTAGATTTTATCTTCATGCTTCTATTTCTTTTCACCATTTCTTTAAAAGTAAACAGGAATTAACTTTTACTTTTTTAAAAGTAAAAAAAATATCAAAATGAGACTTTAGCTTGGTCCATTATAATTATACAAACATTATATTTTATGTATGCATTTATTTCAATATTTATAACATTTAAATTTTGCTGCATAACAATAATTCCAAACATAATCTTAGTTCTACATTTAAATAGGTTCAATACTAGTCTTTTGATTGAACAGCTCCTCCATTGCTATGTTCTTTGTTTTGATTATTCTCCTTTTGGTTGATTTGATTTTACTTATAAGTAGTAGTTTCAAAGGCATTTTTTGTGTATTGTAGTCCATGGGTTCTTGTATATTTGAAAATCTCTGTTACATTTATAAACAGATGATATATTAACTGGGTATTCCCCTTCCAAAGTCCATAGACCTTGCATTATTGTCTTCTGTCACCGAAGGATGCTTCAGAACCAGCCTTATTCTCCTCTCATAAAGGTGACCTTTTATCATCTGTCCATGTAACCACAGGATTCTTTCTTTTTCCTTTAATTTTAGAAGGTTTGCCACCTTGGGTCTTCATGTTGATCGTTCTTGATGACCCTAGTTATATAATCAGATTTCCCTTAATTTCAAGCAGGAAGATTGTGACTTTATGATATTGTTATTCATGACTCTTTTTTCTGTTACAAACCCAATATTGACATTATCTGTGCCTTTGCAGGCATACCTGTTCATGGATGTGAAATAGCTTCCAGGATATATTGTTAAAAGTACAAAGTATTAAATATAGTATAACTTTTATATAAAAATCATAAATATATCTGGTTCTTTTTGCAAATAGAAACACAGAAAATCTGAATCAGAAACTAATGAAATTAATCACCTAAGGAGAAGTCGATGAGTAGAGGGGAAAAGGGATGAAGTAAATACTTTTAACACTCAGAATAACTTCAGCATTTCACATAGACAATAAATTTAAACTAACAAGAATGGGGGGAATCCTAAAACTGAATGCACAAAGAAACAAACACATCTGCATTTTAAATGTATGAGGGAACAGAACCTACCCAAGTCCTTTTTGAACACTGTAATTTGACCATATACCCTTAGCCTTAAAGAAACTAAAAGCTGCAAATATATAGTGAACATTCTTAGTAGGTTTCCTTTTTTAGTGGTGCGGATATGAAAACTTTGAAACTATTTGGGGCTTATAAAGGTATCGAACAAGTGAATGAATATCTTCATGTTGTTGAAAGTCCCAGTTCTCACAACAGAGTTACCAAGGTGAAGTCAGAGAAGGCCGAGAGGAGCCCCACAGGCTTGCACTTGAGGTATCAATGTAAACTCACAATTCCTGATATATGCATGCATATGCAAATGCACATATTTGTTTTCCTAGCTCTCTCTATTAAGGGGAGCCAGTAAGCAAACCTAGGCCCGAAATTTATGTTTTAAATATTATTTCCCAGTAAAAGGAAGATGTCAAATGTGAAGTGGTACATACCAAATGAAAAGAGTTCAGTGATATTCCTTCTTTTACCAGTTGAGACTCTTGTAGACTGAGATCTTTTCCAACCCTCCCAGGCTCGCTCTCTGATGTTATCAACAGATGAGATACTAGCGAAGAGTCTCCCTCACCACACTCCTCACCATGGTGTTCACTGGGCTACTCTCCCAGGGTCAAATTCTCTATTCTGAGTTGTTCCCTCCTTTCTTCCTCCTGCTAATTTGTTTTGGTTTTTGTTTCATTTTGTGTTTTGCATTCAGAGTTGTGGTCCCTCAACTAGTATAAGTAAAAGGCTCAAGATAGATAAAAGAGAAAAGATCACAAAGATGGAAAAAACTCTAGATATTTCAAACGGCAACAACTCTGCTGCTATTGGCCTCTGCCTTTTTGTTGTTGTTGTTGCTGTTGGTAAGAAGTTGGCATTTCTGAGCCCAGGTGAGTCAGTGGTTGGGCTCTTGAAAAGTTTACCAAATACATTTTTAAATATGTTTCCAACCATTCTAATTGCCAGGATTGTGGAAAGAGGTTGAAATTTCCAGTTTGGGTGGAATTATGAGTTTCGGTCTTTATCGGGGTGGTTCAGCAGAAAATTAAAAGTCTGTGTAAGGGACTATTAGCTACATGCAGTTTTAAACTGAAAGTTGCTTTAATCCTTTTTAAGTAAGCCATTAATCTTCATTTATTATTTCTTCATTGTATTCTCTGCACACTCTTAAAACTTTGAGGTGTTTAGTCTGGTTTGTAAGCTTTCCTGGCTTTGCTAATGTTCCCCATAAATTACCTAAGATGCTCTCAATGTTTAGGTAGATTCATTTTTTCTCCTAGAAAAATGCAAAGTACAGAGGTATGTTCTCCTACTTTCCAGCTATGATTTGCTCAGCCATGTACTTCTCAATATCCTAGGGAAAGCTCAAATACTTCCTCTCACCCTAGGGAGAACAACAACCATTTCTAGCCCTTTCTTCACTTTGCACTATTTTCCCAGGCCTTAAGTAAGTCTGCTAGAGTTGAATTATTCTCGAGGCAACAGGAGAAAGCTGCTGAAAGGCAGCTGCTGTCACTGTCTCGATCCTCTAATCTCATAATTTCTTCATGGCCTTCTGCACACCGGGGGTCACTGAACAGCCTTCCACACCTGCAGGTGTTATTTTTGCAACTCTTCCCCAGGGTTTTCAAACCAGAGTTGGGTCTTTTCTTGGCTTCCTGCTGCTAAAAGCCAAACAAAGAGAAGAGAGAGAACATCATTTATAAAAGCCTCTTTTGAGAGTGGCGGAATGGGAGTAAGACATTTATCTCTGGAGGAAAACACTCTCTCAGAGCACATACCTTGGCGTCCAACATGGACAGGTTTATAAGTAAACACGGTTTAACTATAACCTTCAGCCAACCGTGCTCCAGCCGGACTTACACTTCCCATTTCTCCATTGTGAGCACAGATTCCAGCTCTACGGCCAAGTGAGAAGGGAGGGCTGGGCTCACGGCCATTTGAATTAATGGAGAAGGAGAACATGAGGAAAGAGGTAGCAATCAGTGGAAAAAGAGAGCCTAAAACTTCCTCTCAGCACGTGTTCCCTTTGGCCATCCAGATGCCTGATCAATTCCTCCACCTCCCTTACCATAATTCCTTCCTTGACATCCATACTGCTGCTATCACAGGCAATGGAGAAAGCAGCACAAAATATAAACTATGTTTATCTGTCTGATCAGTGCTTATCTTTTCCATGTTGTCAAAATAGTAACAGTGACCTTCATGACATCAGACCTCCCAGGGTCTGATGAAAGCCTTGCAGCTACCACAAACATCTCTTAGAATAGATTTAAAGAAACTTCAGATGTGTTCTTTGATCCCTGCAGGATATTGCTCCCAGTTAATACATTGGAGTGTCACCATAACATCAAATTTCAAAAGCATCCCAGATACTAAATGGGTCTTGCATTGTAACCCCAAATTCATCATTTTGTTATTGGTGTTATTTGTAGGACCAAGTTCTCAGTGAATTTTTCCAAAACTCCTGTATGATTCTTTTTGCCCACTACCACCACGGTAACTTTTATACATCTTCTCACAGTTACTTTTATACATCTTCTCCCACCAGTAACACCAGAAAAGCTGGCAGGCTATTGCTCAAAATGCAAAACACCTTTTTGAATACCTATAACCACAATGGTAAAATAATGGTATAAATACATATTATTATTTTAAATATCACTTCTTATCCCTATAATGGTTAAAAAAAACCAAAAATTTTAAATATCCATGTATGTCATCACAAACACAAAAATGAGTCCTACTTTATAAAAAAAAAAAACCTAAAAACATCTATCAGTGTATTCATGATTTTAAACTCAACAGAAAGAATGCTAACAACAAATTATCCAGCTCAAAAGCAGAGTACACTGTAGCAAATCTGATTATGAGAATAAAATATTCCTTAGCCTAGAATGACCTTCCATCGATTCACCAACAACCTGCAAAAACTCTTCATTCTTCAACGTTGCTGAAACAATGCCAGTTCGGTCAAGTTTTGACAACTCCCATTGTCCTGCCAGGCTCAATTACATCATTCTCTCTCCTGTGTGTTTTCATGTCTATTTTAGATAGCACATATGACATTGCTATGTAAATATGTGTTCCTTCAACTAAATTATAAAGTTTTTATAATGAGCAAGTAGCATATAGTAAATGTTCCATAATTGTTTGATGGATTGCTTAATGCCTTACATAAAAAACACAGCCTTACGTAAAACAGGAAAAGTTTATGTGACTATTCGACTTATGTTAGGAAGCTGAGTAGTTAAACAAAATCAATACAGTTTGTGGCTGCCCTCCACAGCCAATATTTGATATGCAAAATAACACTAATACATTTTACTTGAGAGAGAACTCAGTATTGATGGCAGGGCCCCAGCTACATAATTTTCAGTGCCCAGTTTGAAATTAAAATGTAGGGATCCCTCTTCAAAAAACAGAAACCAAAAAAAAGTCCCATTAAAGGTCCTAAATGGCCAGGCACAGTGGTTCATGCCTGTAATCCCAGCTCTTTGGGAGGCCAAGGCAGGAGGATCACTTGAGCCCAGAAAATCAAGGCTGCAGTGAGCTATGATCACCCCACCACACTCTAGCCTGGGTGACTAAGTCAGATCCTGACTCTTAAAAGAAAAAAAAACTAAAATATAAATATTTTCTTTCTTCAGCAGTCTCTATTTGTCATGGTATTTTGGTATTTAATGTCATTCAAAGTTAATAGAAATTAAAATATTTAATTATTAGCAAGAATTTCACCATTTATCTTTATAGCGAGCATGCCAGTTTTAAGTGAGCATGTAAGACTATCTCATGTGCAGAATCACCAAAAGTATAATACATGATTCATATTTTGTAATTTCCACATGTATATGTATTTCATTTGTACCAGAACAGTAGAAACAATGAACAAAACTAGCTCATCTGCATTTGTTGCACTTTGATACAAACAGATCCTAACATGCTTTATCTTCAGCTTTTGGGGAAATAATGAAGAATTTAAAGGAAAGCATATAACTACAAGTTGCCCTATGTTCCCTTTTTTCTCCTACGGCATTACTTTCAAGTGGTTGGCTACTGCCAGAAAATAACACAATTAGGAAAGAATATGGTAAGAATTCCTTGGTTGTTCCCTTTTTTTAGAATGCTATTACTCTCTACATTTGAAGCATGTTCTGGTTCAAACGGAAAGCATGGCCTCTCGGGAGTCTCCATGGACCCACTTGTGGAGTCTTATGTGTAACATGCTTACCTTGTCCTCACTTTAAGTCTCACCTCACTTCCATGCATCAAGGGTCCACTGGGATTTTTTACAAAGCATGGTGTGTGCATTATCTGTGAATGGAGTGCCATGGAATGGCACAGACGCATATTGCATGCAGCTCCTCTGCTCAGGCACATGCTCCATTGTCCTGCTGTGCTTCACTTATAAAACACAAACTCAAAAATAAAATTGAGGCCGGGCGCCGTGGCTTACATATGTAATCCCAGCACTTTGGGAGGCTGAGGCAGGTGGATCACCTGAGATCAGGAGTTCAACACCAGCCTGGCCAATATGGTGAAACCCCATCTCTATTAAAAATACAAAAATTAGCCAGGTGTTGTGGTGAGTGCCTATAATCCCAGCTACTTGGGAGGCTGAGGCAGGAGATCACTTAAATCTGGGAGGTCAGCAGGGTGCAATGGCTCATGCCTGTAATCCCAGCACTTTGGGAGGCCAAGATGGGCAGATCACGAGGTCAGGAGATCGAGACCATCCTGGCTAACATGGTGAAACCCTGTCTCTACCAAAAAAATACAAAAAATTAGCCAGGCGCGGTGGCGGGCGCCTGTAGTCCCAGCTACTCGGGAGGCTGAGGCAGGAGAATGGCGGGAACCCAGGAGGCGGAGCTTGCAGTGAGCCGAGACCGTGCCACTGTACTCCAGCCTGGGCAACAGAGCGAGACACAAACAGAAAAAAAAAAGAAAGAAAGGAAAAACAAAAACAAAAACCCAGGAGGTGAAGGTTGCAGTGAGCTGAGATCATGCCACTGTACTCCAGCCTGGGTG
The DNA here is from genome assembly GCF_003255815.1 of Theropithecus gelada. NCBI lineage: Eukaryota > Metazoa > Chordata > Mammalia > Primates > Cercopithecidae > Theropithecus > Theropithecus gelada. Next base: position 94,634,779 of record NC_037683.1, read on the forward strand.
GACAAGAATGAAACTCTGTCTCAAAAAAAAAACAAAAAAAAAAATCAAAGTGTGTTAATTTCAGGATGGTGACAGGAGAGCATTAAACCAAGAATGGGCTCTTCTGAGCTGCACACCCATGGAGCTGGACCTGATGGATTAGTTCGTGTACTGCACAATATGAGTTATATAACTTGGAGGTGAAATCCTCTGAACCATCCCATTACCAACCGACAGAACCAGGGTCATTTCCCAGGGTTCTGTTAAAATAGACCTTTAACCTATCACCTCATATTCAGTTTCAAGTGAAAATGTTATCCACTCACACTGGACTTTTTGCAGGTAGCCACAGCTAGAAGTATTTGGGTTGTGCTGAGTGTATTCCTATTTCCAAAGTTCTCTCTGCCTTTCTTGCCTTGCTTTCCAAGCAGAACGTTCCACAGCAAAGTGCAGTAATAAGGAGTGCACACCGCATCAAACCCATGCTGGGTTTCTGCCGCCTAAGCCCTGCTCAATTCTCCTCATGAGCAGGAGCTTGCAAGCCCCAAGTTGTTAAGCACAGTTATGGAAGAAATCTGGAGGTGGAAACCTTGTCAATCACCGACAATGGGGCTTGCTCAGCTGATAATAGAACTACTGCTGCTGCCTAGGAAAGATTACTGTTAGCATTTTGGAAAAGGCAGCAGAGTGACCTTTCTTCCTGAGAGCCAAAGACCCAAAGTGTCTGACAGCTTTGCTATTAGATTTTTTTTTCTTCTTGTTCTTTCTCTCCACACCTGGGATTCAAGAGGCATTAAAGCACTTAAAGCCAAAGGAGCTATCATCTCCGTGGAGCTTTTCACATTAGGCTCTACCACTTAGCAATTAATTAGATTATGACTGATTATTATTTACTTTTCCTGTCACTTCATTCTACCAATAGAAGCATACACCATCCTCCCAAAGAGTATTTCTGTTTATTTATACAATCATCTTCACTTTTGGTGAATGTTAGATTTCAATGAAACATGATGAATAGCTGTGATGCCTATAACCAACACTGATGTCAGTGAAAAGAAAGGCAAAATAACTAAAGAATTATTTTTTGCTTCCTGCAGATTACCCCAGTATCAGGGGCTGACATTTTGTCAGTTTCATTAAGTATAAGTTACATACAATAAAGCTCACCAATTTAAAACACGTAACTTGATGAGTTTTGACATGTGTATACCACCACTACCACCAGCATGATACAGAACATTCCTTTCACTCTATACCCCTTTGTAGTAAATTTCCTCCCTTCACAACTTGGCCTCAGCAACAACTCCTGTGATTGCTATTAGTATAGTTTTGTTCTCTTAAGAAATTCCTATCGATGGAATCATACAGCATGATGTATTATAATTGGCCACTTTCACCTGACACAATACTTTTGAGCTTCATCCATGCTGTTACATGTCAGTTAATTCCTTTTTATTAATGAATTGTATCTATTGTATGTTTAAACCACAATTTCTTTATCCATTGGCCGACTGACAGAAGTTGCATTTGTTCTCAGTTTGAAACTATTATGAATAAAGTTGCTATGAGCACTTTTGTGCTCATTTTCTGAAGGAATGTATGTGTTTCTCATAGGTAGAAATCTAGGAGTGGAATTGCTAGGTCATATGGAAAGTGTATGTTTAACTTTATAAGAAACTGATGGCTGGGCACGGTGGCTCATGCCTGTAATCCCAGCACTTTGGGAGGCCGAGGAGGCCATTCACTTTGGATCACCTGAGGTCAGGAGTTCAAGACCAGCCTGACCAACATGGTGAAAACCCATCTCCACTAAAAATACAAAAATCAGTTGGGTGTGGTGGCAAGCGCCCGTAGTCCCAGCTACTCAGGAGGCTGAGGCAGAAGAATCTATTGAACCTGGGAGGCGGAGGTTGCAGTGAGCCGAGATCGTGCTACTACACTCCAGCCTGGGTGACAGAATGAGACTCCGTCTCAAAAAAAAAAAAAAAGGCTAAACTATTTTCCAAGCAGTTGTATCACTTTTCATTCTCACCAGCAGTGTATGAGACCATCCCACCTCCTCACCAACTCTTGGTGTTGTCCGTCTTTTGGATTATAACCATTCCAGCAGATAGCAGAAGTATCTCATTGTGGCTTTTTTTTCTTTCCAACTTTTATTTTAGGTTCAAGGGGTACATGTGTAGGTTTGTTACAGGGGCAAATTGCATGTCGTGGAGATTTGGTGTACAGGTAATTTTGTCACCCAGGTAATCAGGTGATAATTTGTCACCTATTGGGTAATAGTACCCACTAGGCAGTGTTTCAATCCTCACTCGCCTCCCACCCTGCGCCCTCAAATGGGTCCCAGTGTCTATTGTTCCCTTCTTTGTGTCCACGTGTATTCAACATTTAGCTCCAGTTTATAAGTGAGAACATGCGGTACTTGGTTTTCATTTGGTTTTCTGTTCCCCCGTTGATTCACTTAGGATTAGGCCTCCAGTTCCATCCTCTTTGCTGCAAAAGCCACAATCTCATTTTTTATAGTTATATAGTGTTACATGATGTATATGTACCACATTTTCTTTATCCAGTGCACTGTTGATGGGCATCTAAGTTGGCTTTATATCTTTGCCATTGTGAATACTGCTGCAACAAATATATGCAAGCATCGCATTTTCTTACTAATGATGTTGAATACTCTTTTATGTATGTATTGGCCATCTGTGAAATGTCTGTACAGATATTTGGCCCATTGTTTTTTCAGGAGACTTTCTTATTATAGAGTTATAAGAGTTCTTTATGTACTCTGTATGTAAGTACTTATCAGGTACATTTTGCAAATATTTTATCTCGATAAGTGTCTTGACATTTTGTTTCCATAAGAGTCTTTTGAAGAACAGAAGTTTATCATTTTAATGAAGTTTAATTCCTCATTTTTTTCTTTTATACTGTGTTTAAGAAATCTTTGACCAGCACAAAGTCGTAACTATTTTCTATTTTTTTCTAGAAGTTTTATACTTTTAGCTTCCACATTTAGGTCCTTAATTTTGAGTTATAGTTTTGTATAGTTATAGTTTTGTGTATACAAAACTATATAGTGTGAAGTAGGGCCCATATTCTTTTTTTTTTTTTTTTTTACATCTGACTATCTAATTGTTACAGCACTATTTGTTAAAAAACTTATACTTTTTCATTGAATTGCCTTTGCATCTGTCAAAAATCTTTTGACTATATATGTGTAGATCTCTATTTCTGGACTCTCTATTCTGTTTCATTGATCTATGTGCCTATCCTTATGCAAACAGCACACTCTCTTCATTATTGTAGCCTTACAGTGAGATTTGAAATCAGATAGTTCACATTCCCCAATTTTTTTCTTTTTCAAAATTGTTTTGACATTTCCAATTCCTTTGCTTTTCTATATGAGTTTTGAAATAAGCATGCTGTCAATTTCTGCCAAAATGATCTGCTTAAATTTTGATCAGGATTACATTTAACTTGTAGATCAATTTGAAAATTTACATCTCAATAATATTGAGTCTTCTAATTCATAAGCATGAAATGTCTCTCCATTATTAAAATCTTTTTAACTTTTTTCAGTAAAATTTTAAAGATTTCACTTTATAGATTTTGTACATATTTCAAGAAATTTTTCCCTAGAAAATTCATTATTTTGGTGCTACGATTTTGCTATTTGAATTTTCTAATTACCTGTTCCTATTATATAGAAATGCAACGGGTTTTTTTATGTTGACCTTGCATTTTGTGATATTGCTGAGCTCATTTATTAGTATTAGTTGTGGGGTGGGTTTTTAAAATAATTTTTAAGGTATTCCACATAGATCGTGTTGCCTTAAAAAGATTTATATTTTCTTATCAATTTGTGTGATTTTTCAAAATCCATATATTATTGCACTATGTAGGACCTCAACTACAATATTGACTAGAAGTGAAGATATATCTCCTTGATTTGTTCCCAATTTGGGAGGAAAAGATTCAGTCTTTCACCATTAAGATGCTGTTAAAAATTATTTTTATAATACTGAATATTTATATCAGATTGAAAAAGCTATCTTACTATTCCCAGTTTGCTGAATTTTAATGACAAATGGGTTTTGAATATTGCCAGATGCTTTCTCGTAATCTATTCAGATGATAACATGGATTTTCATTTTTTAGTCTGTTCAAATGGTGAATTACACTGAGTGCTTTTTTAAATGTTAAAGCAACTTTGCATTCTTAAAATAAACATCATTTGGTAATGATATAGTATACTTTTCTATACATTGTTAAATTCAATTTGCAAATATTTTGTTAAAGACTTTTAATCTATAGCCATGAATGATATTGGTCTGTTGTTACCATTTCTGATCATATCTTGCCTGGTTTTGATATCAGAGTAAAGCTAGTCTCAACAACATAAATTGGAAAATTTTACTTTTAGTTTTCTGAAAGAATTTATGTAGAATTGGTATTATTTCACTTATGAAATTTTGATAGAATTCAGCAAGAATATCATCTGGGTGAAGTATTTTCTTTCTGAGGAGGTATTTGACAACAGATTAAAATGTTTAAGTAGATACAGGACAACCTACTTCTTTTTTTTTTTTTTTTTTTTT
>NC_037683.1:94639755-94654062 GCF_003255815.1 Theropithecus gelada
GGCACTCCCCAGTGAGATGAACCCAGTACCTCAGTTGAAAATGCAGAAATCACCGGTCTTCTGTGTCGCTCGCGCTGGGAGTTGGAGACTGGAGCTGTTCCTATTCGGCCATCTTGCTCCGCCCTCTCTTCACAACCTACTTCTTTAGTGAACTTTGGAAATTCATGCCTTTCAAGAAATTCGTCCACATTGTTCAAGTTGTCATATTTATTGTCATAAAGATGTTCATAATATTTTCTTGCTACCTTCTTTATCTCTATAGTATTTCTGATATTAGTAATTTATTTTTTACTGATCTGTGTAACTAGAGGATTACTATTATTATTTGTAAAGAACCAACTATTAACTTCATTAATCTTACTTATTACTTTTTAACTTTCATTGATTACTGTTCTTATCTTTGTTTTTCTTCCTCTATTTACTTTGGATTTTGATTTCTCTTCAGTTTTAGTTTCTTTAGGTAAACATGTAGATTCTTTAGAGAACTATCTTTATTTAAGTAATAAATCAATGACATAAATTTTCCTCTAAACACTGCTTTAGTGACATCCCACAAATTTGAACTGCTTTGTTTATATTTTTAATAAGTTACATATTTTCTAATTTCTCTAGCAAGTCTATCTTAGATCCACGGGTTATTTAGAAGTGTGTTACTTAATTTCAAAGTATTTGGGATTCATTTCTAATTTATTTCTGTTTTTAAAAAAGAACATATTTTGAATGATTTCAATTCATGCCTTTATTGAGACTTGTTTTGTGGCTTAGAATGTTTTACATTTTGATAAATATTCCACTTGAAAAGAATATTTATTTTGTTGTTTTTAAACAGAATGTTATGTAAATGCCAATTAGGTCAAGTTAATTAATAACATTGTTCAAGTTTTTTATATCTTTACAGATTTTCTTTGTACTTATTAACTCAATTACTGAGAGGGATCATTGTGAATTTGTCTATTTTTCAAGTCTCAGTTTTTGTTTCGTGTTTTTGAAACTCTGATATTGGATATGATGTGCAGTATGTCTCCTTATTCCAAGTAATATGCTTTGCTATGAAATCTGATACAAATATAGCCAGTCTAACTTTCATTTGATTTGTATTTGTACAGTATATCTTTTACTACCTTTTTTATTTACTTTGATCGCATCTGGGTCTTCATATTTAAAATGGCATGTCTTTCGGACAGCATAGAGAAGAATCTTATCTTCATGTGGCAATCTCTGCCTATTATTTGATACATTTAAAACATTTATATATAATGTAATTATTTATATGACTGAATTTAAGTCAACCACCTTGCCATTATTTTTTGTCCCATCTCTTCTTGGTTCTTCTGCCTTTTTTGGAATGAACTGTGTAGTTTCTGTTTCTCTATTCTATTGTTATCATTTTCTTATTAGTTATACTTCATATTTTGGTATTTTTTAAATAGTCCTCTCAGATTTCCATAATGTCTATTTTTAAACATTGTATCATATAACTTTACCACAATATACTTATATTACCCCACTTTCTTCCTTTGTGGTATTGTGGTCATACATTTTATCACTACATATGTTATAGCCTCCACATTGTCATTATTATTTCTTATTTGTGCTTTAAACACTCAGCTATCTTTTTTGTTCGTTTGTTTTGAGACGGAGTCTCGCTCTGTCGCCCAGGCTGGAGTGCAGTGGCCAGATCTCAGCTCACTGCAAGCTCCGCCTCCCGGGTTCACGCCATTCTCCTGCCTCAGCCTCCCGAGTAGCTGGGACCGCAGGCGCCCGTCACCATGCCCGGCTAATTTTTTGTATTTTTAGTAGACGGGGTTTCATCGTGTTAGCCAGGATGGTCTCGATCTCCTGACCTTGTGATCCGCCCGCCTCGGCCTCCCAAAGTGCTGGGATTACAGGCATGAGCCACTGCGCCCAGTCAACACTCAGCTCTCTTTTAATGCACCTTAAAACAATTCACACAGAAGGCTTTTACGTTTACCCTCATATCTACTATTTCAATTGCCCTTCATTCTTTTATGTGACTCCAAATTTCCAAATAGTATCTTTTTCTTCTGTCTGAAAAAATTTCCTTCAATATGTTTTTACCATACCTAACTGCTGGTAGTAGATCCTTTCAACTATCAGTCTGAAAAAGTCCTTATTTTACTTCATTTTTGAAAACTATCTTTGCTGGGCATAGAAATCTCAGTCTACGTTTTTTCTTTTAGTACGTTACATTGCTCCTTATCTTCTAGCTTGCTTGGTTACTCAAAGAAAGTCTGATTTCATTGCTATCAAAATTTAGCATCTGTATGTAACATGCTTTTTCTCTCTGGCTGCCTTTTAAATTTTCTCTTTATCATTGATTAACAGAAATGGGATGTACCTTATCACAGTTTACTTATTGTTTCAGTGAACTGTGAATACATAGTTTTAAATAAATCTGGAAAACATTTTGACGGTTATATTTTCAGATATTTTTTCTGTTCCCTATTTTCTTTCTGCTTTTTCTCATAATCCAGGTAAACTTATGTTAGGACGCTGCATATTTTCCCACAACTTACTAGTACTTACGTTGTTTTCTCGTTCAATATTTTTTTTCTGTGTTTCACTTTGGATGTTTCTCTTGCTGTTTGCGAGTTAATACTCTTTTCTTCTGTAGTGTGTAATCTTGCGTTAATCCCATTTAGTGTATTTATTTTTAATTCTGCATCTTGAATTTTTATCTCTAGAAGTTTCGTTTGGGCCTTTTATATATCTTTCTTTTCTCTCCTTATCATTACAAACTTTTCATCTGTGTCTGAAATAGAAATTACATTTATACTCTTTCTAAGTTCTTATCTGCTAATTCTATCATCTCTGTTCTAAGACATTCTCTTCTGGTTACAGTATGTATAATACATGCTAATACCATAATGCTATCTACTACATGGTATATTATATACTATAATGTATAATATATAATAGTATTATTTTTCAACTTCCTTGAATGTCTTGAAATCTTTAATTGAATGGTTGGCATGGAGTATTATTTTTCAACTTCCTTGAATGTCTTGAAATCTTTAATTGAATGGTTGGCATTGTGAATTTTATATTGGTTGGTATGGGATTTTGTTGTAATTATTTACATATTGTTGGTCTCTGTTCTGGGAATTAGTGAAGCTACCTGAAATCAGTTTGATCATTTTTAGGCTTTCTTCTAAGCTTCATTAAAGTGAGTCTAAAAAAGCTCTTAGTTCAGGGCTAATTTGACATGACTATTGACAAAATACCCTATACTGAGGACTCCATATAATGAACTCTGTACTGTAAGGTTTTTCTACTCTTGAAATAGAAACTTCCCTAACTCGGTGTGAGCTTTATCTTTGTCCTACCAACTTCTTTCTAGTTTTCTTTTCTCTTCCCCTAAACTAGAATAGTTTTCTCCCATGCATGCACAGATCAGTACTCAGCCAAAGACTCAACAGAACCCGTCCGCATATTTCCAAGGCTATTTTGCTATGCATCTATTTTTTGGCCCCCAAATTCTAGCCACATTGTCCTCTGCAAAATCCCAACTCTGACCTTTCAACTCAGCCAAGCTGATGGCTTCTGTTGCAGTTCTGCTTTCTAACAGAACTGAAAACTCTCTTCAGGCAGTCAAGTGGGGCAATCATAGGGCTCACCTAATCCGTGTTCTTTCTCTCCATTATCACCGATCTGTGCCGCTTTTTTCTAAATTAAGTTGTTGTGTTATTTGTCCTGTTTTCTTTTTGTTTAAGGTGGGATGGTAAATATGACACCTTACTTTTTCATGCCAGAAGTAAAAGTCTCAGTATGTCTGTTTTTAATACAGCAACATCTGATAATAGCCAGAAAAACGATACATCTGCACTCAGGTATATTTAATAGACACTCAAGAGTATTAACTCAATATTCAGTTCATACTGTTTTGTGTATAATTTGATACGAATTTCTGAAGTAATAGGTCCCTGAAAAAAAAAAAAAAAGAAAAATAATTTGATGCAAATACACAGGATTGATATATCTCAGGCTAAAGTTGGCTCCCAAAATGAGGAAAGATTGAAATTTCCTTTAATAGTTCTTTTGCTTTCTTTTGGTAATATTATGATGCCAAACTAAATTACAAGTTGTAACAATTTTGTTAAAGTCAACATGTTGTTCAAAGTGTCACGTCTAATTTTATTTACTATTTCCTTTTAATACATTTATTAAGTATCACCTATGTGCAAAGCAGTATGTTAACTACTAGGAGAGCACAGGGGAATAAACTAAACATAATCTCGCCCGAAGAAGCTCAGAGTATAATATCATTCTAATATAAAGCAGAATAAAATAAGTCCTATGACAGAAATAGATGGAAATCGCTATGAGCATACAGAGAAAGAAATGATTACTCTAACTTGAAAAAAAACAGCTAATATTTATCACATGTTTTCTATGGTTAGAAATTTGAAGTACCTCATGTGTATTATTATATTTAATCCTCAAATATACTCTATGAGGTAGATGCCTTTAATATCTCCTTTTTACCAGAAGGACACTGAGACTGGAGAGAGTAAATTTCCCAGAGTCACAGAGTCAACCAATGGTACATTCAGAGTTTGAACTCAGATAATCTGATTCTAAAGTCCATATTCTTAACCACTAATTAGAATAGAAACATCCCACAAATATTATAATTGAGCTGGGACTTGAAGGATGAGTTTGGTTTGTGCAGATGGGAAGGAAAATATTTCAGGCTTAGGAAACAGCATGGGCAAATAAAAATACTGATGTACTAAATGTGTGGAATTACATGACTGAAGTTCAAGGAACAGAAATATTTGGGGAGTGTTGTTGCAAAGATATGTATCGTGATGACCCTCGAATACACAAAACAGAATGAATCATCCTGGCTGTATGTAATTATGCATTTACTTAGGTATTAGTTTCTGTGGTAAAACTAATGACTTTATAACCTTTGAAAATTTCAAACCACAGCCTGATATTTAAACAGAAAAAGTAACATGTTATACAGAAAATGTAATATGTTGCTCGCTCAGGATGTGCTAGAGTGGAAAGCTAAAGATCTTGACATTTTTTAGCTTCAGGCAACTTCAATTAATGTACAACAAAAGATACAGAAATAATAAAGCTAACTTAATCCACTTAAAAAGAGATAATGTTTAAAAAGCAGAAAAATTATAAACAAATGAAACTCTTGCTAAGCCAGTTAAAAAATAAACCATAAATGATTTATTATATTGGGAATTGGGTGGCACTTTTTACTTTAAGTAAGTGTGTAGTTTTTACTCTGTGTTTGGAATTCTTTTCCTTATCTTCCAGTTTTGAAAGCATATTGCCTCCCGTTTGCTCACGTTGTTCAACAAGAAGATACAAACAATTTTGAGATTGAAGTAAGACAAAAAGAATTTTATTTCAGATGACTTTCATTTTTCCCATGAAGACCACCCTTAGTGATGGTAATAATTATTTGCATTTGAATGGTACTTCACAAGTTAGATATAAAAAGTGCTTATTTCTTATTTCTTAGAAAGAACGTATATATCCTCATTTATATGTCAAAAGAGGTTGAGGTGACTTACTTTATTGTTCTAAGCTGGCAAATAGTAAGGATGGAACACAAATATAGAAATTTTGACTTCATATTCTGCTCTCTCTCTATCATATCATAATCTTTCTTCACAGCATTCCCAACAAAAAATAATGCAGGAATTTCTAAAATAGAACTTTTGAGATAACAAAATCTGGCCAAGGCAGAGAGAAGAGAGTTCTCATTTCTGCCAGTTGGTGCGCAATGTGGAGACAGTCAAGCATGTAGTCTGGAAGACATTTCAGAGAATGCCATTTGGATGAATGACGTAAACATCACCAAAAGCAACTGACTTAATCATGGGGACCATGAGGGTACTAATGGATACGTTCTTCTTAAACATACTACATGAAGATGATGTAAAAAGTCAACGTAGGCCGGGCGTGGTGGCTCAAGCCTGTAATCCCAGCACTTTGGGAGGCCGAGACGGGCGGATCACGAGGTCAGGAGATCGAGACCATCCTGGCCAACACGGTGAAACCCCGTCTCTACTAAAAAATACAAAAAACTAGCCGGCGAGGTGGCGGGCGTCTGTAGTCCCAGCTACTCGGGAGGCTGAGGCAGGAGAATGGCGTGAACCCGGGAGGCGGAGCTTGCAGTGAGCGGAGATCCGGCCACTGCACTCCAGCCCGGGCGACAGAGCGAGACTCCGTCTCAAAAAAAAAAAAAAAAAAAGTCAATATAGTCCCAAGGCTGCGATTGAATTCTGCCATCTAAGCAACATATTATTTATTTATAAGAAAACATTATTTAGTATCTATTATGGGCAAATCCTGGAATGGATACTGTTAAAAAAAAAAAAAAAAAGAAAAAGAAAAGAAAAAATATTCCCTTTCTACAAGAAAATTACAAACTAGTAGAGAAGCTACAATATGTACACAAGGAATTGCCATGCCAGATGATATGTTACCCACATGATAGGAATGTCACAAGATAAACACAAAGGAAGAACTAAGCTCTTCTGACTGACATAATTAGGCAAGGAATGATGAAACTAGCCAGCCCTTTGCTTTACCTTGAGATACGGAAACAATTCTATGAGAGAAATATCAGGATTATGTACGGGGTATGTACTTGAACAAAGATAAAGTGTGGTTCTGGGAGAGCATGGTGGTCTCCTTCAGCTGAAAAACCAGAAATCAGAGTTCAAGGCTGCTAAAGTATCTGGACCTTCTAGGGATAAATACTAGAGATAAGAGAAATACAGAGGCAGGCTTTACAAGTCTGTGAGTGCTTGGGCTAACGTGGATGCTGTATATTTGCAAAGACTGACTCGGTGAAGCCTAAAAAAAAAGTTCCTATGGGATTGAGAAAATAGTAGGAATACTAGAGGTTACACTGTGCTGGATGACAGAATTCTCACACAACAAGAGTATAAAGATACAATAATCACCACTTGTTTTAGGGAGAAGGGCAATGATCTCAATAAAAGCTACTCTGGATCCACCTTAATAAAACCTAAACCTCAATATAATAAGATAGAGATACCAGTATATTAACTGATTTCCAGAACATTATTTAGCAATCTTTGAAAGATGTGAGAGCCCATAAGTCATACTCTTTACGAGCATCATCTACGACATCCAGTAAACAATCAAAACTTATGAGACATGAAAAAAATGTACAAATGTAACCTCCATAATCAAGAAAAAAAGCATTTGATAGACACAAATCTTGAAGTGAACCAAAAGTTGGAAAGACAAAAATTTTAAAACAATTGTTACATTTATATTCAAGGGCATAAAAGAAAAGATGAACATAACAAGGAAACAAATGGAAAATCTCAGCATAAAAATGTAAATTGTTCAAAATCAAAATTATAGACATGAAAAGAACAATATTCGAAATATAATTATTGATGTGCTAAACAGCTATTGGAGATAAGAGATTCAGCTTAACTAAAGAGAGCACCATAGAAATTGTTCAATCAGACAATATGATGAAAGAAAAACTATAGAGCATTAGTAACTTGTGGGACACTTAAAATCGCACAATGTGTGTTTAATTGGAGCTTCAGAGGGAGAAGAGAAACAATAATGGGGAAAACGTTTTGAAGAAATAATTGTTAAAATTTCCAACATTTGGTGAAGAGAACATCAAAAAAGTTCTTCAAACTCTAATAGGGTTAAATACAAAGAAAACCACACCTAGCACATTGTGTCAGGGCTCCACACAATCACCTTTAGGCTCGATGTTTTCCTAGAAAAACTCACAGGACTCAAAAACGCTGTTATGGTTTATGACAGAGAAAGAAACATATTGAAATCAACAAAGGGGGCCAGGCCAGGTGGCTCACGCCTGTAATCCCAGCACTTTGAGAGGCCGAGGCAGGTGGATTACGAGGTTAAGAGCTCAAGACCAGCCTGACCAACATGGTGAAACCCCGTCTCTACTAAAAATACAAAAAATTACCCAGGTCCACACCCTAGCTGAGGCAAGAGAATCGCTTGAACCCAGAAGGCAGAGGTTGCAGTGAGTGGAGATCGAGCCATTGCACTCCAGCCTGGGCCATAGAGCAAGACTCCTTCTCAAAAAAATAAAAATAAAAATCAGCAGCAAAGGGAAAAGGCACATGAGCAAAGTATAAGAGAAACCAAGCACAAGCTTCCATGTGTCCTCTCCCAATGGCATCACACAAACACCTACTCTTCTTCCAGCAATGATATATGACAACATATGCAAAGTGTTGCCAACCAGGGAAGTTCACTGAGCCTTGGTGTCTAGCATTTTTGAGAGGTCAGTCATGTGTGAATGTAGCACCCACATGACTGACTTCAGTTATTCAGAGTCTAGGCCTCAGACCAAAAATAGGCCTTCATCATCAATCACATTGTTAGCACAAATTATTAGACTAAACTGTATCTCATGGCCCAAGGCCTCAGGCAGAGAAAACATTCTCATAAGGCAGAATATTCCAAGGGCTCAGAGCTCATCTCTCAGAAGACACCCAAAGGTCAATCCTGAAAATAGGCCTTTCTTGGGAATGCAAAGGATTTGAGCAACTCCGGCCTGATGAGTTAACCTTTTGCTACAGAGTCCAATCCCCAGCCCTTTGGTCTATGCTCTCTTACAGTCAAATGATCCAGTTTTTCGGAGCATTTGTATTTAGCAATACGTTTATTTTTAATAAGAGACAGCAATAATATTAGCATGAATATGTGTATTGTTGGAGGAGCCAGTATAGGTAGAAATTGGCATAAAACCACAAATAATTTATCCTGTAAGGCCATTTCATACATGTTCTAATTTTTGTACTTATTTGGTTATCTGCTTCCCCTTAATCTACTGTTACTTGTGTCTTGTGATAAACCTGTAAATAAAAACTCATAGAAAAAAGTTGACAGCTGAATTCAATTCTTCCTCAGACCACTCAGTTTCCATTAGTATTGCATCCTCCGGCGGCTTTAATTGGATTTCTCAATACGTTTGACCGTCATTATAATCAGTATTATAATCAGTATATAATCATCATCATTTGATCACTATTATAATATTACTTATTTATATAAGATAGTTTAATCTTACCAGCAAAACCAATGTTACACCACATTGAGGTATGTTTATGATATAATTCAGTTGCATCTCAGAACAAACCAGCAAGAATTATAGAAGTATTTGCTATGCCTTCCCAACAGAATTGGCCCTTGCCGATATACAATATATTATATTACAAGCTTCATTACAATTGGCCATGATTCAGTAATCTCTGTGTTCCAAGTCAGTTGTGGCCAAAGCAGTTTATTCTGTCTTAGATCACAAGTTTGTATTAAACTGTTTATCACGTGCTACAGTATAGCAAGGACCTCTTTTCTTCTATAGGAAAGACAAGGGTGGCAATCAGAATATTTCCCATCTCTGCTAATTGTACTGCAGGATATGTCCCATTCTGATCCATTCTTACCATCCAGGAAGTCATAGTTATCAGTGTAAATTACCCACACCCTGGAGAAATTTTATAAATTTCAAGGTCCATAAGATTCCATAACTGTGCCTTTTGAGTCTCAGCAGCTACGATGGAGCGACATTGACCTATGGCCACTTCAGCCTCTATGTGTATTAAAATAGTCAAGAGGCCTTGCTGGGTCAGGGGTACAAGCGCTTTCCAAGTACTTAGTCCTGTTTTTCATCATTATTTGTTGAATCTGCCTGACCACTTCGCTAAAACTTCATCTTTTCAGGCTAACTCCTATCCCTTGTTTTCTCCCTGGAAGATCATTTTCTCTGATCTGTTGATTCTAGTTTATGAGCATTTTCCCTTTAAAAAGGCAATTCCTCATTACAAGTGAATTTAGCTTGTCTTACAATGCCTAGACTATCATCTATCTGCCTAAAGTCTTTTGCTTTTGGTGGGTCAGTGTTGTTTAATCCACCATGCATGTTGTTGGTACTGTGTTCTATTGGCTTAACTGAAGTTAGGATACATGTTTTAAACCCGAAAAGTGTTTAATTCTTTAGGATAGGGTTAGATGAGTGGCAGTCACACTTAGATGTAATTTCATCAGGATATGCAATAAGTCTCCCATAAACTTCCTTGTCTCAATATAGGGCTGCTTCCCAGGGGAATTAGGACTCAAAACATAAAGCCTACTACTTTATTCTCATCATAAATCCTTTGTCTTTTTACATTCTGTTTAACAGTTTTCCTCCAACAAAAATAAGGATTATATGTCTTTGTACACAGCACATTATAGCATATCAGGCATGTAGATACTGTATTTTGTCCATTATAACCATGGCCCTTCCTAAGCATTTGGTCATCAACGTTTATAGTTGCATAGTGTTCAGTCTGCTGGAAGCTGTATATCACATCATTTGATGATCTGGCAGGGAGTAGTTTCTGATAATTTCTTCCTAAATAATGTCCTTTGTAACTGGAAAAATAAAAGTCAAGACACTGGCAAATTATTAGAATTCCACTCAGCCACCAACAACTGGCCCATTTGATCTTTATTGTATCATTTGACCAAAAGTCTCCCAGAGCAATGCCGCTCAGGTTTGCAGGCTTCCAGTCCATCTGGTCAAGGTCTGAAAGCAGGGCTGGTCTTGACAATACAGGAATTCAGCATTTTAAGTGTCTGGTATAATTGTGCTAAGAGACATTCTCTTGCCCTGAGCCTCTCACAAGGTATCAATATAATATTGAATTTCCCTCAAGCATAATCCACTTATTCATTCCTCTGCCCTCAGCCACTATTTCTCCTTCTCTCAATTTGTCATGAACTTGAACCTAAACATTTCCACAGTCGGAGGGAACATGAAGTTTAGCCACTTTGCTGGAAGCAATGTCAGTCTAGCAAGTGTCTCCTCTCCAACCATTCCCATTCATTTAGAGTAGAATTACACAGGTTCAGAATAGTGGGCTGTCCTGACCACTAGGCAATAAAGCTGCATTCACTGTCATCCCAATTTTGCCAGATGGGGTGAAGAGACAATTCATTCCTTCAGATACTTAGGAATTTTACCAAAAATGTTTAAAGATATATAGTTTCTTGCTTAGGGGTTATGCCTGTGTGTGACATTCACAGTTGAGGCCCTGGTCTTGTAACCACTGTACCAGGTAGGGAAAAAGAAAGTTGAAGGGGTGTGGGGAGAATTGTATTGTGATACCAGCACCATCTCCTACCCGCTATTCCTCACATTCCCTACAAAATTAAAAAAAAAAAAAAAAAAAACTATATAGTGTGGACCCTTTCTTGGCTCCCTCATGTTGAGTGTGCATACACACTTGTTAAATTTTGTACACCAGCCCTTCATGCTTTTATCTCCTCCCATGTTAGGCCAAAAAAAGTTTCAACAGGTTTCCCAATTCTCTATCAAATCACTACTCTGAGGATAACAACGAATACGGTATTTCATTTGGTATCTCTTTTTCCATAAGTGGCCACGACAGGCTATAAAGTGTATCTCTTGAAGTAATACACCTCAGCAATTCACCTTGCTACAGTATCTTCTGTCCCAGTTATTATATGGTGTTTTGAGTATTTGCATCTGCCACCCAGTCCAGAGTAAGGATCTGTTCATTTTAGGAGCCACTTATGTCCTCCTGTATTTACTGGCACTAGTCAGAGGTAATCTAGTTGCCTGCTATGTGCAGGGACTTCCTCTGAAAAAATCTGCGCCATGGCCATCTATAGTCTCTGTCTCTCTTCTTGGCAGATAGGACATCTCACCATGTTGGCATTTTGTGCTTCAGTCAGGGCAAGAAGAATATGTCAGGGGTCAGCCCTCTCTGCATTTCTGCAGCTCTCCGACGTTCATTCTTTCTACGGACCCAGGTAGCCACCTCGAGCAAGTGCACCAGGATGTCTACTTGTAGATTCTAGTCACCTTCCAATCCAGGAAAGAAGCTCTTCTGATAGGCATTGACATGTTCTACTTTAATTCGCCTCTTAAATTCCCACAGTGATTTCCATTGAGCCATGCCCCCTGTGGCATCTATTTAATTGTCCAGTTTTCTCCATGTTTCAGTAAGTCAGGGACATTCTAGTAGAGGTTCCAAGGATCTAATATGGAATAAATTGAAATATGGGCAATTATAATGAAAAGCTATAAATAGTTTACCAACATTCTTAAAGTAAAACTTTTAATACTAGATTGAGCAATAAAACCTTCAGGCGAGCAAGGCACCCTGACACCTGATAACTGAAAACCGGACATATCTCTTCATATTGAGTGTTTAGTTGAGTGCATGGCAAACTCCATGTCTGATAAATTGTACAAGCTGTAACTCACCAACATACTGTTTTCATGCTGATGTCAGAGTCTTAAATTAATGACAATTGAAATTCAAGCAAACAAAATGCGGTTCTAACCTCAATCATCTGGAACACAACAAATCTATAGTAAGAAGAAGTCATATCTTATCATAAAGCACATATTCTAAAGACCAAAGTTTTTAAAATTTTGAGAGAATGCTTCATACTTTTTTTCTAAGAAGGAGGCTTACTCATTTTATACAAACTTGTAACCTGGCCCATGGCAGAGTAAACACAATAAATTAAAAAGAGGAATGACACCACTAGTAGCTGATGCTTACTGGAGAAATATAACAGTTTAGAACCTGAGTAAAGAATAAATCGGAAAAATAATTGTAAGAAATAAAACTTTAAGAATTTAAAAATTTAAATTTAAGAATTTAAAAAACAAAAATACAGAACAATTTATTGAGTAGTAAAACACTTTGTACTTAAAGAAAACAACAAAACATGAAAAGGGTAAAATTTGTGGTTTAATAAATTAATATCATCAATATCATTAGAAAATAAGCAATTTATATGGGAGCTAAGTTTTGGCATTTAAATGAATAAGTTTTAGTAACTTAGAGGGTATACTTATGTGCACTCCACCAATCAGATGATCCTGCACTACTTTATATATATGTCGATTTAATTCACACACAACACACGTGTGCATTCGCACACTGCACAAACACACCCTGAAAAAGTCATTGACTATCAAGCCATGATAAGAAAATGTATCCTCAAGTTATAAATATCATTTATTTTCGGAATCATGAAAAATATTTTTTTCTCTTTCAGAAACCTATGTCAAACATATCTTTGCATCTTATATTCTGGAAAAGATGGCAGATACCTTAGAATCAAAGAAAAATGAGATATTGAATTTTTAAAGAATTGATAAATTTTAATACTAAGAAATACAGTGAGCATTTTAGTCTACATGGCAGAGGAAAAATATAACAGGCAACTCCAAACATTAGAGAATTATTCATAATTAATAGCCTATCAATCTGTTAACAGCTCTTTGCCATAACACGTGAGGGTATACACAGTAGTTTATTATTGAAAGATCACCAACTGCTTATAACCAGGCTGTCAAGAATCATCACAACAAGAATTCTTTTTTTTATTTATTTATTTATTTATTATTATACTTTAAGTTGTAGGGTACATGTGCATAACGTGCGGGTTTGTTACATATGTATACTTGTGCCATGTTGGTGTGCTGCACCATCAACTCGTCATTTACATCAGCTATAACTCCCAATGCAATCCCTCCCCCCTCCCCCCTCCCCATGATAGGCCCCGGTGTGTGATGTTCCCCTTCCTGAGTCCAAGTGATCTCATTGTTCAGTTCCCACCTATGAGTGAGAACATGCGGTGTTTGNCATTGTTCAGTTCCCACCTATGAGTGAGAACATGCGGTGTTTGGTTTTCTGTTCTTGTGATAGTTTGCTAAGAATGATGGTTTCCAGCTGCATCCATGTCCCTACAAAGGACACAAACTCATCCTTTTTTATGGCTGCATAGTATTCCATGGTGTATATGTGCCACATTTTCTTAATCCAATCTGTCACTGATGGACATTTGGGTTGATTCCAAGTCTTTGCTATTGTGAATAGTGCTGCAATAAACATACGTGTGCATGTGTCTTTATAGCAGCATAATTTATAATCCTTTGGGTATATCCCCAGTAATGGGATGGCTGGGTCATATGGTACATCTAGTTCTAGATCCTTGAGGAATCGCCATACTGTTTTCCATAATGGTTGAACTAGTTTACAATCCCACCAACAGTGTAAAAGTGTTCCTATTTCTCCACATCCTCTCCAGCACCTGTTGTTTCCTGACTTTTTAATGATTGCCATTCTAACTGGTGTGAGATGGTATCTCATTGTGGTTTTGATTTGCATTTCTCTGATGGCCAGTGATGATGAGCATTTTTTCATATGTCTGTTGGCTGTATGAATGTCTTCTTTTGAGAAATGTCTGTTCATA